>NC_136388.1:17420817-17603317 GCF_965140285.1 Lepidochelys kempii
GGGTTCAATCTCCTTCCTTCTCTTCAAAACCTTCAGCTAAAAATAGTGTGCAATTTTTTACAACCTTGTGAGGATTCAGGGCAAAAAAAAAACACCCCATCTCCCCAAAATTGGTTAATATAGCACAATTTTCATCTACCAAATAAAAATATTATTGCTATTTTAAAAGGATGTTTAATATTTCCCTACCTCTTTGTAGTTTTATAGTTGCCGACTGGCTTTTCTCAAATTTTGTGCCAATTTTTGGCCAGGCGTAAATTTTTAAGCCAAGTGGTAAACCACTGAAAAAGAAACATTGGTATAACCTTAAGTTTAATAACACCATGTTTGTCTCCAGAATTCTGATGCCTACAATATTAATCTGAACTTTTTACTTAATAGATACCTATTTATTTAAATAAAAGATAGAAATGTGCATTTTTAATAGAAGATTATTTGCACCCCACTGCTTAAGTAACTCACTGTCAATGGGTTAAATTATGGCTGAAGTCCCTTATCCTTTGACTGATTCTTCTCTCAGCTATAGTGAGGCATAACTTCTCTGAAGTTAATGAGGTAGTATGGGCATAAATGGTGTGTGAGATCAAAACGACCCCCATTGTTCCTCAGAGTCAAATCCTCATTCCATTGACTTCAACAGATGTTTGGCCATTGAGTTCAATGGGATCAAGATTTGGCCCTAAGTAAATTCCATTTTTTCAGCTTAGTGTGTGTTGTTTTCCACTGTCAGCGAAAAGTGTAAGTGAATTATCTGTTTCTTTGAACCAGCCAAAAATATCACTTTCAGTGACAGTGGAAATACTAGGGGCTTGGACAGCTGAGGGCATGATTCCTATAGGCAGGTATAAATGTAATTTGGAGCAGAGGACGTTTCAATTCCTTGAGTGTTGGACAAAGAGGGTAATATTGTAATGGAGCAGAGCGCTTCATAGTGACAGTTGTATTCCATCTTTATGTGGTGGCGAAAAGGGCCCCTCAAGTAGGTTCAAACTAGGAGGAAGTTATAACATCTCCTCAAACAACTAAATGGCCCTGCATTCTGGCAGCAGGGGTGGGTCAGGATCTGGATACTTCCAAGAGGAATAGGTATTAACCTTGTGTACAGCATGCAGTTGATTCCATGAAAGATGCAGTATATGAAACTTCAGAAAATGACCTGGGAGCAAGAAAGAATGTAAGAGTCTTCTTAGGCTTTGTTAGGTCAGTTGCACTTGAGCTGGAATTTTAAATTAAGTTAGTGTGTACCAGTTTTAAACCTGGTTCAGGTAACACAATTTTAGCCTCAGTAGAGACAGAGATTTGCTCCCAGCTTCTCTTGTATTTTTGTGTAACTGGAAAAAAACAATCATCTTTGGTTCAAATAATGTTAAGATGGCATTCTTCTACCTAACATCTGATGTTGTGTGCGCAGGGTAAGTGTTCCGTGCAACTCTGGCAACACCATGTTCTTAGCAAATCATTTAGGGTAAGATCCTGACCCCATTAAAATCCCATTGACTTTAGTTGGGTCAGGACATCAACCCTAAGTTTTGGGCAGTGATGTATTTGAATGTGAATTTTAAAGCTCGGTCCAAACAAAAACCCTGGATCTGAACACCCCTAGCTTTGGTGAAATTCAGATCTGACTAGGCATCTTGAGCTGATGTCTAATAAATTTCCAACAGAGGCCTATATATATGATAAGGAGTCAAGGGAAAGGAAAACGTATAGACAACTCTATGGGACAAATTCTGCTCTCACTGTACCAGTGCAAATCCTGCTGGAATCAGTGGTCTTTACCATTACCAAGTGGTACGTATGGCACATTAAGTGGGGTCAGTGGGAGTTGCACCAGTGTAACTGTATACAGAATTTGGCTCAAGGTGATCGTAGGTATTTTGTTATACCAAACCACCAATAGAACAATGTGTCAAACCATATGTGCTCTGCTCAAACACTGCAGTATCCATTTGGGATATAAACTCCCCACACTCACCCTATACCCACACAAGAACCAAAAGATTTTCTCATCTGACAGATAGAAATATAGGACATTAGCCCACAGGAGTTCATTACAACATATATGCCTCATTGGGTATTTTCAGTTTCCTTCCTTCAGTTGTATTCAATTATCTGTCCAAATGGTGCATAACTAGATAGAAAAAGCACAGCTGGGAAGCGCAGATAAAGGATAAAAAGATGAGGAAACTTACTTGAATCTTACTAGATTTTACCCACTATCCAGGAATGTTCTTAAATTTCCCAAAGGTTAATGCAGAAGGAACCTAAACTGCTCCAGTTACCCCTGTGAGAGCCATTAATAGTCCAAAATATAAAACATGCTTTTGAATGACTATCCTGGGATAATATTTGCTAACGTGATGAACCCTGTAGTTTATGTATCTTGAGAACGATATCATGTCTGTCTGTCTCAGAACGTTGTTCTGTCTTAGTGGTGTGAGGTGCTGGCAGAGTTCCAAAAGTAACGACTGAGTCTGTGAAGATGCTGTGGCTGCACACACATTCTCCTTGGGCTAAGAACCCCAGGGTCAAGCAAAAACATAACTTTAATTAAATCAAGAGCTGCTCAAAGTTCCTATTATTAAGGTCTCACCTTCTCCCATAAAGGAGAAATTCACCCAGTGTAGAGGCGTTCCATTCCATTTTTGTCTCATCTATGCCCCATATTAAAGACATGAAGAGTTACATAGGGCCTTGTGAGGGCTCGCTACATCCAATGGATCTCCATCTAAATACATAAATCCTTCTTTAACTGCCCTGCCTGTCCCTTGAGATGAACCATTCTAGAAGTAGTAACTCCTAGATATTAGTCTGCAGTTGCTATGTTTTCAAAGTGCCAATTTAACATCGCAGCAACTGAGCACAGCAGAGATAGGTTCGGAAAAATATTTTAAAAAGGGCCCACAATGGAGTATTGTATGTTAAGGTATTTGTGGGTGTTTGGATTCTGTCATGTGTTGGGTATACAGGACCAGTTTTGAAATGCCTCCTGAATACTAAAGTATATGAAATTTGGATCTTCCATTCCAAAATGTCAATGAATATGGAGTTGTGAGTTACCCTGCTATGGGAAAAAAAAGGAATCGTTTATGAATCAATTTGTCTTCTGAGCCTAGAAAGGCTATTTTTGAATTAGCCTGGAGCCATACCACCTTCTGCAGTGACTTTCTCTAATATCATAAGCTAAGAGTGTTGTGCTGAGTTCGTACTTGTATGAGAGACCTCTGAACGACACCAGCATGCTGCAGGAATTGCTGATGGTGGTTCAGTAGGAGACATTGTCTGTTCAAGTCGTTACTGAATCTGTGCCACAGCATGGTGTTACGAACACTTACTAGTGGAGTAATCTTTAGGATTGCCAAATCCAGACACCTAACAGTCATAAATCAGGCCCCCAAAACCATGATATTGACTTAAAAATTGTGACATTTTAAAAACATAAAAAATTTGCAGTTTTTAAAATTTGCTTTATGGTTACTGAGCCTTTAGGATGCATTTGCATCACATTTTCAAGCTTTTTTCTCTGCAACTAGGAGGCCTTGAATTCCTCTTTTAAAAATTTTTTTAAATGAAAGCTGTGATTCTCACATAGTCTCCTGTCTCCAGGACCTGAATCTTTAAATAAAACATCAAGTATCTCAAGATTTATGATAATATTGTGGTACTGCATCTGTTAAGTGAGCTGTGATACCACTTGTGGTCTATAAAAGATCCCACTGAATTTTTTGTGACGGCAGGCATGTTAACCTCTGTGCTCTTTTCAAACTACAGTTCAAGTAAATACAGCAATTCTACCTAATCCCCCACTGCAATTTTAGTGGTATATGGTGTTCCTCTTCACTTTCTGTTCTCTACTGTTGGCTAGTGCTGCTGTGCTCTGTAAAAAAGATGTTTCTTTTAAATTCAGAGGTAACTTCACTTCACTGGTGGCAGGAGTGATGTGTTTGTATGTTATGCCTGTCAGTTTGGTATTAAAGCTCCTTGGGATTATTTGAAACTAAAGGAGATATATGTCCATATACTTTGCAAGAAGTTTTGGCAGATAGCAGAATTTATTCTCTGCTTTATTCTCCATATTTGGAGTCAGTTCTTGGGACAGAGTAGCTTCCTTGGAACTGAGCATTGGTGTGTGGGCTGACATTTCTGGAAGAGGGGATTGCCTGCATGCCGTGGGTGAGCACCTCTGTTTCATGACTGGTGAATATGTGTAAATAAAGCAAGTTATTTAGAAAATACGCAGATGCTGCATAACTGATTTCTCCTCAACTGGGAAGGCCCCAGACATCTGCTGTCCCTTGACACAGTGATGACACTCCTGTCAGGAGTGGAACACGGTGTTGGAAGAAGAAGCAATAATACTACTAATACCTCACATGTATGCACACCCCAAGCATTGACTCATAATATGGAGATTAAAGCAGAATGCAATCCCTCTGCTATCTGCCACAGCTTCCCTCAAGGACTGCTGCATAACGAAACTATCAACAGGATTTCTTCAATGACTAAAATCTTGCTTGAATGCTAATAGAAAGAACTTATAAGACTATGTGTAAAGGTGCCATCCAGTGACCTGTGTCATACCATTATAAAGGAGTTAGGAGGTACTTCATGCCACTAGTATGGAGGTCCCTAGATAGACAGGAGCCTGTGGTCAAATGGGACTTGGGTTCCTCCCATAAAGTGGAGAATCCTACTGCAGCTGAGCCCTAATACAGGGAGAAACAAGTATGCCCCTGCTGTTAAGTGGTGTTCTGTTTCTGGCAGGGATAATCCTCAGTAAATGGTGCTGTTAGTACTGTTTATAAAGGAGTAATTATGTCACATGTCATAAAGCAGTGTGATCAATGTGCTGGGTTCCCTACGGTCATGTTTTCTGGAAGCGACCCACCGTAGGAAGGTGGAAGTTAAAGCAGGAAACCATATGATGGTTGTGTGGAGCTGGGAAAGCAGTGAACTAGAGTAGAAAGTGCCTTCATTTCCCACCACCAACTGCAAAACCCCACTCTGAGTCTAGTAGTAAATGTATAGCTCTAAAGTTATTAACAATTTTTCTCTATGCTGTTTTCAGACTAGAATACAATCCCTTTAGTATCAACTAAACCAGTGGTGGGCAACCTGAGACCTGTCAGGGTAATCCGCTGGCGAGCCGCGAGACAGTGTTTACATTGACTGTCCTCAGGCATAGAATCATAGAATCATAGAATCATAGAATATCAGGGTTGGAAGGGACCCCAGAAGGTCATCTAGTCCAACCCCCTGCTCAAAGCAGGACCAATTCCCAGTTAAATCATCCCAGCCAGGGCTTTGTCAAGCCTGACCTTAAAAACCTCTAAGGAAGGAGATTCTACCACCTCCCTAGGTAACGCATTCCAGTGTTTCACCACCCTCTTAGTGAAAAAGTTTTTCCTAATATCCAATCTAAACCTTCCCCACTGCAACTTGAGACCATTACTCCTCGTTCTGTCATCTGCTACCATTGAGAACAGTCTAGAGCCATCCTCTTTGGAACCCCCTTTCAGGTAGTTGAAAGCAGCTATCAAATCCCCCCTCATTCTTCTCTTCTGCAGGCTAAACAATCCCAGCTCCCTCAGCTTCTCCTCATAACTCATGTGTTCCAGTCCCCTAATCATTTTTGTTGCCCTTCGCTGGACTCTCTCCAATTTTTCCACATCCTTCTTGAAGTGTGGGGCCCAAAACTGGACACAGTTCTCCAGATGAGGCCTCACCAATGTCGAATAGAGGGGAACGATCACGTCCCTCGATCTGCTCGCTATGCCCCTACTTATACAACCCAAAATGCCATTGGCTTTCTTGGCAACAAGGGCACACTGCTGACTCATATCCAGCTTCTTGTCCACTGTCACCCCTAGGTCCTTTTCCGCAGAACTGCTGCCTAGCCATTCGGTCCCTAGTCTGTAGCTGTGCATTGGGTTCTTCCGTCCTAAGTGCAGGACCCTGCACTTATCCTTATTGAACCTCATCAGATTTCTTTTGGCCCAATCCTCCAATTTGTCTAGGTCTTTCTGTATCCTATCCCTCCCCTCCAGCGTATCTACCACTCCTCCCAGTTTAGTATCATCCGCAAATTTGCTGAGAGTGCAATCCACACCGTCCTCCAGATCATTTATGAAGATATTGAACAAAACCGGCCCCAGGACCGACCCTTGGGGTACTCCACTTGATACCGGCTGCCAACTAGATATGGAGCCATTGATCACTACCCGTTGAGCCCGACAATCTAGCCAGCTTTCTACCCACCTTGTAGTGCATTCATCCAGCCCATACTTCCTTAACTTGCTGACAAGAATACTGTGGGAGACCGTGTCAAAAGCTTTGCTAAAGTCAAGAAACAATACATCCACTGCTTTCCCTTCATCCACAGAACCAGTAATCTCATCATAAAAGGCAATTAGATTAGTCAGGCATGACCTTCCCTTGGTGAATCCATGCTGGCTGTTCCTGATCACTTTCCTCTCATGCAAGTGCTTCAGGATTGATTCTTTGAGGACCTGCTCCATGATTTTTCCAGGGACTGAAGTGAGGCTGACTGGCCTGTAGTTCCCAGGATCCTCCTTCTTCCCTTTTTTAAAGATTGGCACTACATTAGCCTTTTTCCAGTCATCCGGGACTTCCCCCGTTCGCCACAAGTTTTCAAAGATAATGGCCAATGGCTCTGCAATCACAGCCACCAATTCCTTCAGCACTCTCGGATGCAACTCGTCCGGCCCCATGGACTTGTGCACGTCCAGCTTTTCTAAATAGTCCCTAACCACCTCTATCTCCACAGAGGGCTGGCCATCTCTTCCCCATTTTGTGATGCCCAGCGCAGCAGTCTGGGAGCTGACCTTGTTAGTGAAAACAGAGGCAAAAAAAGCATTGAGTACATTAGCTTTTTCCACATCCTCTGTCACTAGGTTGCCTCCCTCATTCAGTAAGGGGCCCACACATTCCTTGGCTTTCTTCTTGTTGCCAACATACCTGAAGAAACCCTTCTTGTTACTTTTGACATCTCTGGCTAGCTGCAGCTCCAGGTGCGATTTGGCCCTCCTGATAACATTCCTACATGCCCGAGCAATATTTTTATACTCTTCCCTGGTCATATGTCCAACCTTCCACTTCTTGTAAGCTTCTTTTTTATGTTTAAGATCCGCTAGGATTTCACCATTAAGCCAAGCTGGTCGCCTGCCATATTTACTATTCTTTCGACACATCGGGATGGTTTGTCCCTGTAACCTCAACAGGGATTCCTTGAAATACAGCCAGCTCTCCTGGACTCCTTTCCCCTTCAAGTTAGTCCCCCAGGGGATCCTGGCCATCCATTCCCTGAGGGAGTCGAAGTCTGCTTTCCTGAAGTCCAGGGTCCGTATCCTGCTGCTTACCTTTCTTCCCTGCGTCAGGATCCTGAACTCAACCAACTCATGGTCACTGCCTCCCAGATTCCCATCCACTTTTGCTTCCCCCACTAATTCTACCCGGTTTGTGAGCAGCAGGTCAAGAAAAGCGCCCCCCCCAGTTGGCTCCTCTAGCACTTGCACCAGGAAATTGTCCCCTACGCTTTCCAAAAACTTCCTGGATTGTCTATGCGCCGCTGTATTGCTCTCCCAGCAGATATCAGGAAAATTAAAGTCACCCATGAGAATCAGGGCATGCGATCTAGTAGCTTCCATGAGCTGCCGGAAGAAAGCCTCATCTACCTCATCCCCCTGGGATTGCCCGCAGCTCCCAGTGGCTGCGATTCACCATTCCCGGCCAATGGGAGCTGCAGGAAGCGGCGGCCAGCACGTCCTTGTGGCCTGCCAATAGGAGCTGTGGGTGGCCAGGCCTGCAGATGGTCAATGTAAACATTATCTCGTGGTGTGCCAGCAGATTACCCTGGTGGGCCGCAGGTTGCCCACCACGGACCTAAACCCTTTCCCCTACAATATTTTATGAAAAGAGGTGATTGGGAGAGGTGATGAACACTTGATAGAGTAAGCACTGCACTTGCATATCAAATCTTGCATGGAGGACCAATGTGCCTGAATAACAGCTTGTTGGTCTGGAGCAGAAATAGCACTTTCTGTAGTGATGACTCTGTACTGTCATTTGCATGAACGGCTATTGGGGACCATTTATGCAGAAAGCTGGAGTGTTTTAAAGAACAGGACAACCATGTAGTTGACTGAAACAACGAGGAGTCTGGTGGCACCTTAAAGACTAACAGATTTATTTGGGCATAAGCTTTCGTGGGTAAAAAACCCACTTCTTCAGATGCCAAAATAAATCTGTTAGTCTTTAAGGTGCCACCGGACTCCTCGTTGTTTTTGTGGATACAGACGAACATGGCTACCCCTCTGATACTGTGTAATTGACTGGTGTTTTTAGAGCATACTGCACTTTTTTACCAACAAATTCCATAGTATACCTGCCCTAATGGAATTTTACCCCTTAATGAATAGAACTTCTTGTTATGAGATAGCTTAGTGCTCTTAGTATTTTCTCTTGTTTGGCTTTATTAGGTGCTATCTCCCATAACAATCTGTAAAGCCAATTAGTGGAGAAAATAACAGCCATATTAATCTCTTACAGTAGTGCAAGAAAAATAGTCATAATATAATAGGGAAATTGTTCTAAGTGTGAAAAATTATCCACTTTTTCTATTTCATGTTTCTCAATCTCCAAAATTAATGACTTCCTGAAAAAATAAATATTTATCTCTGTACAAAGGGAGAGATTTTATGAATGCTAAAATGTTTTTAAAAATGCACAAGCTCATAATCCTGTAAAAATCCAGCATGTTCAACTGCTGAAATGATTTCTGTGCTTCTGTATCTATGATAAAACATAACTAGAGGCAACCAGTAGATTACCTTAAGATATCTATTGACTAAAGTTATAATTAGGACTTTAAAAGACTGTTCACCAGAGTTGAGAACTTTAATAAATAAGTCCCTTAGCTCTCAAACTTTCTTCTGATGGCTTGCTTTCAGGTGTGGTCACAAGCCTCAGAATAACCATTGTATAGGTTTATGATGAAATGCACGCTCATGGTCCCCCAGTGAAGCAGCATTGACCACATAGTCAAGGTCAAGCTCTGCTCATACCGTACTGTGTGATTGGAAGCATGAATGGGGAATGAGGGACAGCAGTGGAGCGATTGAAACAAAAGGTGACAGCAAAACTTCACTATGACCTATAGGCCAAGAGCCTGGTAATGTAATCCTACAGGAGTTCCTACCCTGCAGGGTGAACTCCGTTGAATAACATTGAGTTCCTGTTTAAAAAATGAAAAGGACAGTCCTTACCTGCAGGAGAGGTAGGGTATTAAGACTATAATTCCATACATTTTTTTCCTTCTCATTATCAGAACATCTTAGGTCAATCAATGTGCTTTACTCAGGAGAGAAAGCTAGAGGGGAATTATGCTCTGAGCTCTGAAATCAACCCTTAAGTATCTCCCCCCTGTAAATTTCCAAAGGAACAAAATAGGGGAGGGAACCAGTAAAAGCCCCCAAATATTCATTTTAAGTGTGGTTTATTTTTTCTAAAGCATCAGAGATACAGAAAAGAAAGGGAAAAGGCATGGTCAACAACATGTTCATAAAAAGTTGAAGATTTAATATTCCAACATACAAGTTTTATGGGCCTCAAAATAGCACGTTTAGGCTTTAAATGTTGCTGTGTTCTCTGTTGATTTTTTTAAAGCTTGTTCCATGCCCACTAGCTTTGCAAATTTACATTCTCCCTCTCTCCCCCTCCCCTGCTCTTTCTGTTTTTCATTCGTGTTTGTTCTCCAGGCATGTTTTCCTCAACTTCTACCAGGCCTAGTCATAACAAGCTGAACAAGGCATGAAAGTTCCCAGCCTTATTTTAACTAAATTAACTACACTTATAACCTCAGTGTCAAGGCTCTGAACAATGAAAGCTTGCCACTGAACACATGAAACAAAAATGAAATTAGCCAGCAGTAGGCAACTACAAACAGCTGAGGCATTCAATTGTTAGCCATTTGAAGGATTAACTTCTAAATCATGTAGAGCTCCCTTGGTAGTTTAGCTAGTTGGGCACTCAAGGGTATATAAAAACACACTTTAAAGTAGAAATGCATTTCTTCACCTATAAAACAGAGATTTACTGGCAGACTGTGATATTATTAATACCGGATTTTCTTGCCATCATCTATGGTACTTAATCACACTTTCTTTTACTTTCTCCATACACTTTTGTGCTGGGCTCCAAAAGAGAGACAGTGTATATGGACTGTGTATTTGGAGATGGATGATACCATTACCAAGAAATATATTTTAACAACTTGCATTTTAACAACTGCCTACTCTATGAAATCCTTATATGTGAATTACTTTCTCCTACTAAGGTTTATCCACCAGATGAACTGAATATTTCACTGGTCTTAAAAGATTTTTATTTGATTGTTACTCCACTAATAATTAAGGAGAATGCCCCCAAATCTCTTTGCTGCACTGAAAACTGCAATGTGCCAATAAAAATATATTTCTAGTGAGCTTTGGTACAAGTTTTCTCTGGTTAGTGCATTACAAAGAGTCACTAAGGGCCCATTCAGAACTACAATAAAGGAGACTCAAATTATTGTGGTTATATGCCCGTTTAAAATTGCTTCTATTGTTTCAATACGAGAACATTGTCATGAACCTGTGGAATTTTCATAGGGAAAAATGTCTCCAACTTCTTTAATGATTCATTCAGACAAGACCCTGATGCTCCCATATAAGTGTTTAATTAGAATGATGAATTTTATGGGAATCATCTTTTTTTAATGAAAAGCATCTGACAAAGATAGCTACTTTTTCTTTGCCTAACATAGATTTGGTAATGGAACCACTGAATCTACCAATCACATATGTGTTTGTGTGTGGGTATATAAGTTGCAGAAGGATTCCAGATAGAGCTCATTTTAGAAAAAAAAGCTGAAATAAAGGAAAAAAAACTGTAGAATCACCAAGAAAACCTAAACAAATAAAGTGCAAACAGAGAGTGACAAGCACACTCAGCCTCTGGATTGGTTATGGATGAGACGACAAGTATATGATGAAATTAATGACCCTCTGTCAACTTTTTAGATCTCACTTTTAAAGAGAATGGACCAAAAATCAATAGCCCCCAAACCACTAGTACTCCAGTGAACCAGTTTATCATTTATCTTACTGCTGGCACTCATATAGAAAGTGCAGCCAAGCACAGCATAGAACTTTCATTGGTAGTCATCATTACATGCAATGTTTGAACACTCCAGTTAAAGGTCAAAGGTGTGCAGTACAGCTTCTTTGAGAAGTACCTATTTGAAAGTACCAATATCTGCGCACAGCTTATCCATATCCACAAGCTTATTTTTTTGCATACATGTCACATTTTCCTTTCCTCAGGGGTTTACCTGTTGGCTAAAGCGGAAAGAGAAGAAGTGCAACTATACTATAGCAGTCCTGATAGTACAGCCAGAGTTAAGGTTCAGTTGGTGTTTCCATTATATGCCACGATTCTCAAAATATTATGTCTCAGCTATTTCCAGTGGCACCGGGCTGAAAATCACTGGCATATGAGCTGACAGCTCTGATGAAATTGGTTCTTTTCCCTAAAAAAAGTTTTAGTGCCATGTCAAACATCTGGTTTTTAAATGGGTATTTATTTTAACAAGTTCAAGACAGAAACTAGTGGAATTTAAAATATATGTATCCTGTGTAACTTTGCAGGTAGCTAGGCTTGAAAGTAAGCGTAGCTTTTTTGCCAGAGGGGATAGCTTAGCATCAGGTTCAGAAAACATGTGTCAAGAATACCTTAGTTTCAGATATGGAAAGCCTATTATTATCACTATTTTTTATTTGTTTTACAGTTGCACCTAGAAGGCCCCAAAGTAAGATCCGGACCCCCTTTTGCTAGGTGTTGTACATATACATAATAAGATACAGTCCTCGCCCTGAAGAGCATACAGTCTAAACAGAAAAAGACAGTCAAATGGTGGGGAAAACAAGTATCATTATTGCCCTTTTATGGATGGACAGCTGAGGCACCAAGACTCAGATACTCAAAGGTATTTAGGTTCCTAAATTCCATTGATTTCATTGGAAATTAGGAGCCTGAATACCTTGTGAGGATCTGGGCCCAAGAGAGTAAGAGTAACATTTTCAAAAGCATCTAAGTGATTTAGGAGCATCAGTCCCATCAATTGTTTTCATATAGAAAGTCTGCAGCAAAGCTGAGAACGGACTCCTCATTTCCTGAGTCTCAGCCCAGTGTGTTAGTCTTTCAAGACTCCCTGGAATTGCAAGCTCAAATCCCAGGAGGGCTGACTCAAGCCTTCGTCCTTTCAAGGCAGATCAGTTGAGTTCTGTGCACTCTGCGGTGTGTTTGTGTATTTCACATTAGACTTTATAACGGGAAGTCCTGCCTGCTGTTTAAGGACAGTAAGGATTTCATTTTCAAAACAGCTTCTACCAGGCTTCCTCCTGAGTGCGCGCAAAGTTGTACAGCCACCTACATGCAACTGCTCTTTGCAGAGGAAAACAACTGCTCGTGCACCTTCAACAGTGGTACCTTCACATGTGCAAGTGTTAGAATTGGCAAGCTTGCAGGTGGTAGATTACTAAAAGTGCAAATGTGTGTAAATGTGCAGTGTAAATGCGCATATATGTGTGTGCTCAATTTTACATGTGCATGTGTACAGGATCTAAAAATATAACTCTTAAGACACCAAGGTTCTTTTTGCAAGAATTGGGAGGAGTTGTCCTTGGATAAAATATCCCCTGCTAATAGTGCTGTGAAGCATGCTGTGTTAAAGATGGCTGCTGCCCTCCACTGCCCCAGAGAAAGCTGCATTTCATTGGTGGTGTGTGTTTGTATAGATCTCTATCGATATCAGTTTATCTGTCTGTGTGTTTATGTAGCATGTGTGCCAGAGAGAGAGAGTTTGAGAGCTTTAGCATGAAAGGCAGTATGTAAATGTAAGACTTTATCTTAGCAAAACCAAAAAAGATATTGGTTGTAGCTAAGTTATTTAATTTTAAAGATTTGCTACTGAACATAAAAAGTAGTTACATTTCAGTACATTTTAGTTCTTTTAACTCTAAAATGGCAACTGCTTCCCGAGGATTTGATTGTTGCAGGAAAACAACATCCAATGATGATGACAAAATGGACAAACTGAAGCAAATCTGGACAACAAGAAGGGTTATATCTATTTTAAAAAGTGTAATGTAAGTGTAATGAAAGACGTGGCCAAAAGCATCTCTACTTCATTCTCTGGGGTTCCATTCTCCCGTGAATAATAATACAGCATCATACTTGACCCATATGGGCTATTAGCCAACAAATCACTTACACACATGCATGACTTCAGTGGGACTACTCATGTGCTTAATGGTACACATATACTTAAATTCTTTGCTGGATTGTAGTCTTATTAGGGGATGTCAAAGTAGTTTAAAAAGTTTTACAAGTTCCATTATCCCCATTTTGCAGAAGACAAACCTAGGCACAAAGAGTTCAGGGGATTTACTTCAAGTCACACAAGAAGTTCCACTTTTATTTCTGGCATCCTGATGCAATGGCATTGTGGGCCTAACTTTCAAAATGACAGGAGGCCAGGACTACTCGCATAAATACATGTGCAGTTGTGTGGCTAATCCCACAGTTGTCAAAATGGAATATTTGCATATGCATATTGAATATAAGCAAAATCAAATGACATGTTAGGGACAAATGCATGATCTGTATAAAACATTGCAGGCACATTTTTGGCACACATCTCCAGGCTTCTGCCTTGCTGAAAATCAAGCCTTCAACTTTCACATGCTGATGTATGGCATGACGTGAAGACACAAATATCAGCGATGGGAGTGGATTGGAGTCACTGCCAAGGCTGAAGGAAGTGAAAACACACCTATAAGAGAAGGGCTATTGCACCCATGACAGATTTGCATTTCTTGAACTGTTTAAATAATTATTTTATTCTACGAGAGAATAGTTTACTAAACAAATGTGGTGAAATACTGTTTAGATTTTGAGTAGCAAAAATGTGCTTGACACTGCACGTGCCTGTAGGAAGTCATAGATTTTGACTTAATGGGCTCAGATTCTAAATAGAGTGATAGCAAAATTCATACCCATCATACAGTGGGAGAGTGGAGAGTGGAAGGTTCCATATCAAAACAGTGGTCACTGGAGTTTAATTCAATTCCACTGAAGTCAGTGGCAAACTCCCATAGTTGTTAAAGTGGAGGGTGGGTCAATCCTTGGTCATTAGGATTATTTTTTTTTTTGAGAAATGCAACATGTCATCTTAGCACTGGAAAAAAAAATTCCGTCAGTAGGAATAAAAAAGCAAGCAACATTTAAAATATTCAGTTGACATTTTTTCCAGCATATTAAACCCATATTTTATCCTGAAGAGTGAATGGAGACTCTTTAGTCACACCTATCAGATCCTTTGTTTTTTTGTACAATAGTGTTTGATACCAGAACTGTGCGCTTACATTATGTGTTCTTTCAAATTGAAAAGGTAATTTGCTTCAAATAGAACAATTCTCGTGTTAATAGCAACCATTTGAAGTGCACCATTCTTGGCTGGTTTCTGAAAGTGAACATGCCAATGTGTTGAAAACACATTGAAATAATGTGTTCAACAAAAATTCTTATTGCTATTTTTTGGCATTTTGTTTCACAAATAAACAAGATCATTTTTTGATAAAAGAAACTAGGGTAGCACTGCTGTTATTAGCTGAAGGGTTTGTTTGGTTTTGTTTACCTTGAAAATCAGCCAAATGAATGTCAATGTGGCAGGAGTTTAATTCCAAAGAATAGCTGATAATTTGCAGGACTAGAGATCTATAAAATGTGGTTCTGATTTTGTCATCAGATTCATGTATGCATGGCTCCCACAGCAGTTAATAGAAACCGTGCAGAGTTTGGGCATGTTTTCACTCATTCCCATAGAAAAAAGAGAGAGAGGCTCAAGTGGCAAAATTCCGATTTTGAGCCCCCCAAATTCAGCACCTGTTTGGATCTGTGGTTGTTGTTTGGCTTATTACAGGGCTTGATCCAAAATCCCATTGACTTCAGTGTGCTTTGGATCAGGCCCATGAAGAGAAGGGCCATCCAGAATATTTGGCTCCACTACCAAACATTCCTAAAGTTCAGGGCTGCTTTGAGCCAGGATTTTGGGTTGGGCCAATATATCGAAGAGGCCACTATTTCTTCCCCTACTTCTTTGACCAATACAAGGATAAAAGTATTTTGTTTATTTAGCTGTGCTTTTCTGTTTCACTTAATAGAAACCGTGTCTTTTAAAACTGGCAAAAGGTCTGTAGAGAACATTAAAAGCTAGGCTAAGAAAAATGAAAACTCTGAGTCAATTTAACAAACTAAACCTTGGGTTCCTATTTCAAATGGATTACAACACACGCATTTTAATTGTATGGGTCAAACCATGATCCCCTTACTCACACTGATGCGACGACACATGGTGAGTTTATTCACCTTGTGTAGCAGGTCACAATCTGGCCCTGAATTAACTAAAAACTATTCCACATCCTCCTGTACACACAACTCCCACTGGATTCAACAGAAGCTATGTGTGGATTGTATGGAATTGGACCCACTATAATTAATTAGCATCTGCATCTCCAAAGAACAGTTGGACTCCTAAAGGAATGCTTCCCATGTCTTAAATCAGGGGGACCTAGCTATTTTACTGCACATTGCCTAGTGTTCTCGCTCTTTGAAATAGAGCGTTGAACATGTGTATATTCTGACTTAAAAGCTTCACCGGAGCTGCATTTCTGAGAGTTGTATTCAAGCTGGAACTGTACCGCAATTCATCATATTAAACTTCATTTGTTGGAAGCCTTACATTGGAGTATGGGCTCGGTCTCTTAAGCAGTGCTTCATATCTGTATTCCTCACCAATAGCACCACACGCCACTGTCCTTTTATTTCTCTGTGGCTGATGTAGATACTGTATGAATGGTGTGTTGCTGCATCAGGGCTGGTGAGCCTCCCCATCCTGGTGAAAAAAATTAGTCTACTATAGCAGTAAACAGAAATAATAATAAAGTGTCCCTGGTTCTAGCTGGTGGTGTGGAATGGAAGGAAAGAAAGATATAAACATGAATCATGATGTGAGATACTATTGCTCAGGCAACTACTTCAACATCTGAGTGCACTGAGGCAGAACAAAGGCTTAAGAATATTCGTAGGACCCTTAAGAGACTTGTAAAGACGTTGCAAACTTGTCAGTCAGCCGGAGCTGCAGGAGGAAGGAAGGATGCTCTTTGAGGGGTTCGCCCAAAGACAACTGATGTGTCTCAGCTTTGGTATAGGTAAGGTGGCTTCCAGTTGAGGTAAACTGCTTTGGCTAAACCTGGTTAAAAAAACAACCATATGTTTAATACAAGAAGCTGTCGAAGGTGAAAAGAATGGCTAAGTAAGTGAGTGGGACACCATTAATCTTGGTTTGTTTCAGCACTACATCTTTAGCTGCTGAAGAAAAAAAGCCTTGCTCCTAGCTCATAACCTGAGTGTTAAAACTGATGTCCTCCCCATTAGGGCCTGTAAACTCATTAGCACATGGCAATTTATCCTCTTTTATTTCTTCTCAATTATCCTATCATCCATTGTATCTGGATCTGATTACCCTTTCCCAGAGTCAAACATTATCTTGTAAATCATTTGCTTTAAGTCTAAGCCTGCCATTGCATTGCCCAGGATTTGCTTAGGCAGGTAATAAATCAATTAGCATTAAACTTGTGGCGTCATCAATTTTCTTTCCTTGTGACTAGAAAAAGGAGTATCTGAACCTTGCTTTGCCATATCAAATTTCCTTACATTGTCCATACTGAGATTGCACTCTGTTGTTAAAATCCCTAATGTCAATACATTTAGCACTGAAGTGAAGAGGAAAGGTGTTCAGGGAAACCCCCATGGTTCTGAGTCAGTGGGTTTGGATCAGGCCCTGTGTGAGAGCATGTAGCCCAATCGACTCCCTGTCCTGATTGGGGGTTGGGGTGCTACTGTAAAATAAATATTAAGTAATAATTACGATGGTCTGAGGCCTGAGACATCATAAATAAAGCTAGGTTTATGTCATGGAGGTCACAGAAGTCACAGAATCTGTGACTTCCAGAGACCTCCATGGCATTCTCTGCTTCAGCCCCAGGAGCTGAGGGACTGGAGCTGGCAGCCAGCGGGGCCCCGGGAAGGTTCCAGCAACAGGCAATAGCCTCCTCAGGGTCCCCCTGCAGGGTTCCAGTGACAGGCAACAGCCTCCTGAGGGTGCCCTCTGCAGGGTTCCAGCGATGGGTGACAGCCTCGTGCGGGGGAGTGAGGAGGGGGGTGCCTGGGGGTGTCCAGTTTTCTCTTTGGGAAATATGGTCACCCTGCAGCTCCCAGCTGCCGTGGGGGGTGGGGTGGGCCCCCTGCAGCTTCCAGCAGCCATGGACAGAAGGGGTACCCCTCAGTTTCCAACCACCACGGTGGTGGGAGAAACCATGGAGCCACAGCAGCAAAAGTCACAGACAGGTTGCGGCTTCTATGAATTTTTATTTATTGCCCATGACCTGTCCATGACTTTTACTAAAAATAATCATGACAAAATCTTAGCCTTAATCAGAACTGTGCAAGTAACATTATCCATACCTATCTGATGTTGGGACAGATCCGTTGATGTGTGAAGGCAGCTTTGCCTTGCTCTGCTGACACACAGTGGCTCCAAAGCCCCCTAAACGGGTATAAAAGAATCTTTTGTAAGCACAGGGAAATCCTTGAGTGACACAGAACTGACATAACAGCTCCTATATTACTCCCCTTCCTGCAGGTGATGCAGATGGCATGGCTGAGGTATCCCTTCACCTGAGCAATCCTCAGCTGCTATAATGGGAGGCACAGGTTGGGTCTGAGGACCAGCATGGCACAGATATGTCAGGACAGGGAAAGACACAAGTCCCTTAAAGCCACCTGTACAGCATCCTACTCCTAACTTGTGGCAAGTATCTTGTGGCTGGACACCATGTTTTAGCCCATTATATCTACAGCAAGTGCTGGCAATGTTTATTAGTTGAACTGGGGGCAACTGAGAGTATAGTAAAGAGAAAGGAAACATTTCTTTTACACTTTGTATATAATGTATCATGGTGAAAACAGGAATAATACTATACTCATTTGTATAGACTCATCTACAATGTACCATACACACCATAGTCTATTCAGTCTCCTATTTTTCTAGTAATAAATAGAGCATACATGGTTGTGTGGTGCAGATTAAAAGTTTTAGCAGCATTAGTTTAACAAGTTCTAGGCACAAACTAGCTGAATGTGAAATCTATCCATAGCTACATCTTTGCTAAGGAATACCTGGTGGTTTGGTGTAATACAATGGTCTCACTTAGAAAGTTCACTCTGTGCTCAGAAAGATTGCCAGCTTGAGAGGAATTCCCCACTTTGAGCGTAGAGAATATCTCTCCATCTGGTAGAATCTTTCAAAATGGAAGAAACTTTTAAAGTTTAACTGGGGTTAGACTGGCATGAATTTGAAAATGGCTGCTTTATTCAAGGAACCACAAGTGATTATCTTACATGAAGAATGATAAGTGTTGATGCCACCCTACACACTCGTGTGTCCTGTGTATGTTCACATTTTTAACAGAATTATTTTAGAGACTTAAATTTTTGTATTGGTACCATTTTCATATTCCTCTGTCTGCAAAGTCATGCTGCCTTAGTATCATGAGTCCAACTATCCAGGACTTTGGAAGAGAGTAAAAAAGATAACTAATTCATTTTATAAGCAAGTGATCTAAAAATACACAGTCAGACTTGCTTAGCCATGATGACTCCATACTTCAGGGCTTAAGCCAACCTCTAACTGTTGGAGGTTAGGAGAAAACCTGTCATCCTAGAACTGCCTATGGCTGGGTTTCTTGCATCTTCCTCTGAAGCAGCTGGTACTGGCCACTGTCTAGATGGGACGATGGACCGCAGGTCTAATGAAGTATGGCATTTCATGTGTTCCTATGCTACCGTGTGGACCGGGTTGAATACAAACAAATCAGGCTTAGAGGTGAATGACAGACACACTCGAGAGTCATTAAATATAGGTTTCAGAGTGGTAGCCGTGTTAGTCTGTATCAGCAAAAATAATGAGGAGTCCTTGTGGCATCTTAGAGACTAACAAATTTATATGGACATAAGATTTCATGGGTTAGAACCCACTTCATCAGACGCATGGAGTGAAAATAGAGGAGCAGGTATAAAGCAGCCCCCATCCTTTCATGTATTTATACCTGCTCCTGTATTTTCACTCCATGCATCTGATGAAGTGGGTTCCAACCCACATAAGCTTATGCCCAGATAAATTTGTTAGTCTCTAAAGTGCCACAAGGACTCCTCGTTATTTTTATTAAATACAGGGAGACCAATCTTTGTTGGTTGGCATTCCTATAGGAAAGTTCTTCTGCCCTATGCTTAGTTTCAGGGTGGAAATTCAGATGGCTATTACTGTGGCTTACGTTTTGGTATTTGTTTCCATGACCACAAACAACCATTATTGAAAACATACAGTAGGTTGTAAGAAATCTTTAAAATTGAAGCATGATTTAATCATTGTAAAAGTGATGTAGGGCCTGATCCAAAGCCCATGTTGGTCCATGGAAAAATTTACCTTAGTGGGCTTTGGATCAGATCTCAAAACTTTAAAATAAACTATATATATATGAGCTCATCCCCAAAGGGGCACCCCTTTCACCAGGCATTTGAGTTTTCATTACTGCTGTATGTCTGCTGTTTCCCCTTGGAGTAGTCTGACTTGGTTTTCATTGAATTGCAGGTAAATGGACATGTACTAATGTCAGTTTCTTCAAACACTTTCTTCTCCAAAGCAGTGTATTACATCATTTCTTTCTTTTAAAAGTACTCCTTTTGCCTACTGAACTGATTGACTGCATGGCACTGCAATAGCACCTTCTACCTGAAAGTCTCAAAGTGCTTTACAAAAGATGAATGAATTAATCTGCAGAACATCCTGTCTCAGTCCTTTGTGATAGGTGTTGTTATCCCCGTTTTATAGAGAAACTGAGGCACTAAGAAGATGAATGACAAGGTCACACAGGAGGTCTGTGGCAGAATTGGGTATAAAACTGAAGTCCTGATTTTCAGTCCTGTGATATAACTATGGAACCATCCTCCCTAATACATGTTTATGTCCATCCTAATGCAAAATAAATGAGTGTAAAAGAGAGACCAGGGTTCTCTTCTTCAGTGTTAGGACTCTAAATAGGATTGCATTGAAAGTTTTCATTAAAACCACTGGGGATTCCAAATATGAAGCATTTCCTGGGACTCTTAAAGGTCATTTCTTGAACACTTTCTTCTAAGTACATATGACAAATTATTCCCTTAGCACAATAAATGATACACAACCCCTTTAATTATAATATAGCACTCAATATCTTGAGACATTCCAACGTTTCCTATGTATCCTACACATTTCATTACAAGGAAAGGTTGAGCAGAATTAAAAGGGTGACTTTACACAAGGATTGATAGGTTACTTGTCCAAAAGGGGAATTTGCAGTACAGGTGAACACAAAGGAAACCCCAAACAAGTTTTGATTGCAGAGGAGACTGGGATAAGAGAGTTTTTATTATCAATTGCTTTTAGCCTTATTTACCATCAGGCTATCTTGCCACAAGCATGCTTTTTAGTTCTGACAGTTCTGAATTATGACCATTGTGGGATCCTATCTCATTAACTGGAATGGGAGAATAAAACATCAGACAATCATAAAAATAATTTGGCACTGTGAAACCACTTAGGAGCAGCTGTCAAACAGGTTGGAAGATAAAGTTCTGAATAAAAAGAATAGAGAGAGGTGCAAAGTCCTGCCATATGCTTTCTCTGCATTATAGACTCCTTAATAATATGAAGTGCCCATGTTTATGCAGAATAGGCCAGACACTCCATATATGATATTGATTATGCCTTAACCCCAATTTAGTAAAGACACACTCCTCCTCTTCCTAATCAGATGTTGCAGAAGCAGTTTTCTGAAAATGTCCCTAAATGCCAAGACATATTTTATCTCTGAAGGCTGTGGCAGGAGATAGGGCTTTGTCTTGCTTGTTGTCATGGCTTGGAGCCCAGTTTGAGGACAGCAAGGCCCCTGTGGGGCTCTTCTCCAGCAGTTTTCATCCAGCAATTCAAAAACATACATCTTTATCAAGCTGTTGTTGTCAGACAACATTAGATAATTAATAGGCCATTTGTCAGCCTGCACAAAACATGTTAAAATCCCAAACACAATCAGGATAAATATAGTTGCCTGCTCTCGGAAGGCTTTTTGTTCTGTCATGCAGTCATTGTAGGCAGATATTTACTATTAAACGAGACTCATTATTAATCACATCTAATGTTAATTAATTAAACACGTGCATTGAGGGCTCTCTGTGACTTTCAATTGTTTTAAGAAGCTAATTGGTAATTTAGCTGTTTGCATGGAAGTTGCTGTTTCTTTTTTGGTTCACGTTGACTTTGTCAACTTAGCAAAATATCTTCATTTAAAAATACTGTACTCACAAAATGAGTAGGATTTTAGCACATCCTCCCATTAAAGATATGCCCACACCTAAACTTGCTCAAAGTTTTGGGGTATTGAATCCAGAGATTTAGTTCAAACACAGCTCTAATATCAGCAGTGCCAACATTAGGGTAGGTACCTAGTTGCAGAGACCCCTGGGGCATTAAAAGGCTCAAGAGTTCAAGCAAATGGGAGGAAATGATGGCATTGCCATACTATCCAAGTGGAGCCCAGTGGCACCTGTTGCAGATGCCAACCAGCTGGGACTGGCATAACAGCTCTGGATAACTTTATAACTATCACCATTCCTGATCATTAGGAGGATTGTGGCAGATTGATGATTGCCAATATTGCTGTTTAAAAAAAAAGGAAGCCTGTATATTTTTGTCCTGATTCTCCGTAGACCTGCACTTTGTCTAGTCCTTTATATCTGTGCAAAATCAATGCCAGGTGGGTATCAAATGATACCAGATTTCATTTGGTTACATTTTGTACCCAGTTTGCACTGGTGTAACTGACTACCAAAGGAGAAGGGCTTTAGAGAACCAGACCCTTAAAGATGACTTTATTTGAACTGTATTTATTTCTTGTGGAGAGGGATGAAATGCAGAATTTGCCAAGCGAAGTTAGATAAAATCCACATGGAAGTCCACAAGGCATAGCATTGTGAGGTTTCTACAGACATTTTGCTTGCAAAATTCCTAATGGCTTGAATGGATGGTGCATGGGTACAAGGGTTGTATGATTTAGCTCAAGCGCTCCTACAAGCTGCCAGGCTGTCATGTATTTGATATAAGTTTTGCCATTACATTTTTCTTAATGCATCTTTTGCATTATATGCATAAAGTGTAATGTGTGTGGTGTTACAATTGGCAGCGTAGGGTGACACTGTGACTAAGATGACAGCACATACAAGAGTTTAGGTCTCAGAACAGTGAAAAGCTGTTTACTGGAAACTTTTGTTTAATTATCTGATCCTGTAAACCCTTTTCAGGCAGAACTTCCATTAAAATCAACAGGAATTCTGTGCATAGAGAACTTGCAAGATTAGTCCCAAGCATAGCTTGTATAAATTGTCTTTCCTTTATGAACCAGACACATAACTGTATTTGGTGACATAAGTCTATAGCATGTATGAATCCTTTAAAATAGTGAGTAATACAATCACCCATTAAGACATAATTATGAGGTGACATATTCATATCCAAATCATCTAACTGCACTCTGCACTCTCCTCTTTGCTGTGTCAATATTTGCATTACCAGCCCCTATTTCTGAGTGCCTCTACATTGATCTTACATTTATTTTGGCATAGAACATGGAATACAAGTTTTTACCCTAGGAGAGAATTTGCTTTAAAAATAATTATGATTGTTTTTGACTTTGAGAAGGCCTGAGATACTCTTGGGAAAATCCTGTCCTGATGTCCTGTCTAATATGGAGTTATTTTGGAAGAGTTATTCCAGAATGACTATTTTGGATTAGCTCCATGTGTGGGTACTCTTGTTCCGTAATGAATGTCTTTTTCCAGATTAATCCACTTTGAAAGCTAACTGCACATGAAGTTTTTCAGGAATACTTGTTGCACTTTAAATTCACACTCTACCTTAATTCAAATTAACTTTCAAGTGTAGACAGATCCTTACTGGGAGATTCTGCGTAGGTGGTAATGGAATAGGCTTGGCTGCATGTATTATCAAGGGACAGCCTGTTCATGCTGGGCAGAATGGCACACTGTGGATTGGGAGAGATCCATACCAAGTGGAGACCCTCCACGTGCACATTTGCCCTTACCTCCTCCAACCTAAGCGGATCTGAGTGGAAGGACTCAGTGATGTTTGGACAAGACTGAGGAGAATGCATATTATCCCCTTCTCTCCGCCACCCTTATATCCAGCAGAGCTCACAAAGGAAAGAGAATATAGATTGGGTTTATGTTATCTTTCCTTCAGAGCACCCTCCACAGTGGGGACACCTGTTTATGAACTGCCTTCTGCATAGAGCTTCCACACCAACGACCTGGCCTCCTGAATCCCTGGGGATCTGCAAGGCCTTGGTGCATGTCCAGAGCCTGTGCCATGTGGCAGTAAAACCTGCTGCCTGGCAGAATTGCAGGATTAGGGAGAGGCCATGACCCAGTCACTACTAGATGCTTCTTAATGCTGCTCCAAAATGGAGCAGCCTGCACACTCATTTAGCACATGATACAAACTGCAGCATTCAAATTACCCATCTAGGCCCTGGTCACCCTCACTAGCTAGCTAGCCACCTCCGTGGGCTTTGATTCACCAGAGATGATGAGAGTGGCCCCCCTTTCTTATAACAGTCTTGAGTAGCTATTCTTCTCTGTAATTTCACAGATGCACTAGCAGAAAACAGGCCACCTCTGCCCCCTTCTACTCCAGGGCATTGGTGAAACATATGGGAGGATATGGTCCATGGTATTTGCTGGCAATTTCAGGCCATTAAAACAAATTCTGTTAACTTCTTCTGTGACCTTAACAAAAGGGCTTATCGCTAAGGAGCTCTTAGTTAGGCACCTAAATAAGTTGCCAGATTTTCACTTCAGAGAACCTGGCCCCAACTGTGGGCGCTGAGTACTTTTGACAGTCTGGCCCTAGCCCTTAATTTTTTATTCTTTGTCATTAATTTATACATACACTCCAAAGCATGTGTTCTCTCTCTCTCAACATACAAGTGTGTGTGTGTATATATATACATATATACACACACACACAGCTTCTGTTTTTCAAGATTTACTAATTTCATTTTTGGGTGGGGGGTTATTTTTAATATTTTTTAAGTCTTATGTAGATGACCAAATCTTTCTCTTTGTATATATTATCATGAGTAATCTAGTACACTTTAATGTAGTACCATTTAAAGTGCATTAGGAAACCTTTAGTGCACACCAGCAAGGTCTACATGGACCAATTAATGCAGTACATCTTAGTGTGCTTTAGAAATCAGACCCCTGCAGTCTGCTTTACTGCTCTGTGTAGACAAATCCTTAAGTACAAGTAACCATTTCCACTGTTTTCCTGGTGTTTATTGGGTAAATACAAATTTCCTATTTTTTTTTTTGCATTGAGAATGTTTTATCAGTGTTTATTGGTTAGAACTGAAAATCAGAAGCCTGATATAGATAGCTACACACACACACACACATGATGCATGTATGCATATGTGTACACACAGATATATATATATTTCACAGACCTATATTCATAAATATAATTTGTGTGGGCAAAGTATTTCCTGCAGAGATACACAGAGAATAAATAGCTCATGCACAGTATAACTGCAGAATTTAAATTGTTTTATTCCTGCTGAAGTGCTGAGGTTGAATTATATGGAAGGGGGAGTGATGACTGAACTGAAAAATATCCTTTAGCTAACACAGACTTGAGTTGGATTCCAACTAAACCATTTTCAGTGTCATTAGAGAAGCTTGTTTGGCTGAAAACACAAATGTCCTATGAAGCTGAAATGTATTCTGTCATAATAAACCCTGCATTAGGCTTCAATTAAATATATTTTATGGGCATTTCTGATGAACACATGAAGTCTTTGGCTTTTGAGAGAGATTGGTTGTCATATGTGTCTGTAGCTTAGAATGCTGAGTCTTTGGAAGTGTACAGACCTCACTTGTTTAGGGCATGTGGCTCAGGAAGCAATGTGATTGACCATGTTGGCTAGAGGCATTATCTGCATCTGGTAGTTCTTGGAGCTCTCTGTGTGATAGAAAATGAACACTTCCTCCTGACAGCACAGCGTGGCTTCTTCCACTGTCTGCCTTAGCACCCTTTTTGTCATCTCTCCCCCTCTTTCCCCCCCCCATGAAGATGTAAGCTTGCTGTTGTCTAAAGGGGAGGTAAAGGTTTTTCCCTGGGATGTTAATTTCAAGGCTGAATGGTTTCCAGTCACTAGGCTTTGCTGGAGGTATCATTCAAGACTTGCCGACAGGCAGCAGGGGACCATTTGTCTCACCTGCAGGCTACATGGCTTTAGGAAGACGATGAGAACTTTCTGAAGGCTCTAAATCTGCACCTGCATGTCTCTAGCATTGCTTTGTTTATCTTTTAATCCTTTGCCTGATTTTCTTCCTAGTGGTATGTGTTTAAAAAAAGTGATAAACTGTGTATATCCAACACAATCTTCAGAAGATTCAGGCTTATGTTTTTAAGTAGGTTTAGGCTACTGTTTTGAGCAGGAGATGTAATTCAGAAATAATATTTGTATTGGCTCAGGGCTAGCAAATATACAATCAAGATACAAACCAGAAACATTTTCTTTCAGGCTGTAATGCTGCTTTAGGAGGAAGAGCTATTTTATGCTCCAGAAACACGAAGAAGCTTCTCTTATCCGAATTGTAAAGTTGTGAAATTCTCTTTCAGACAGAGGAGAGAACAAAGTTACTGAAACAGTGTTGAAACATGCTGTTGTCTCCTCTAGTGTAAATTTTCTGAGAAAGGGGTGAAAAGCATAGCAATAATCATATCCATTGAGAAGAAAGATTATGGAATAAATTCATATTTAAGTTTCCACCTGCTCTAAAACAGTAAGCTCTTTAGCCGCCATAAGTCTGAATTACAACTAAATTATAAAAGGACACAAAAAATACTTTTTACACCAAAACACAAGTTCACTGAATCACGGAATTATTATGTAGTTGTATCTAATGTTGATCCATAAGGGTACACCGTCTGTTTCCATACAGACTTTGAAACAAGCATACCTACAGTTGGGTAATGAAAGATTCAAGGCTACCTAGATTCTAAAAAACATGAAACCATTTCAAAACAAGAAATAATTCTAAAGAAAATTTGTATTAGTTTGATTGATTATCTTATTTTAATCCATATTAAAGCTTTAAGTCTTTAGGTGTGGCTCTTTAGTTCTAACATCTCATAAATTATGGCTATAATGAAGCAGTCATTTATCCTGAGCTGATGATAAATGGCTTGCCCTAGGAGGAACTAAAGAATAGGCAAGTAGATCATTTTCATATTTGGTGAAAACAATATTAAGTACCCAGACCTCAGTGATTGCCCTAATAAATGAATAATCTGAGGTGAGGGGCTTGGCAGTCAGTGTAAAAAATAACCTGAGCTTTCTCTGTCATTTGTCAGGCTTTGCTATGACAGCGTGCATTATGGGTAAATGAGCAATCAGCAAGAACTATGTTATGGCTGGGATGTTTTTGAGAAATTTATCATATGTATTGCTTGGTACTTTTAAGACCTTAAGGCTTAATGGCTATAGTGCATGACTGCTAGTGAACATAGTTCCTATTTACCATCCTATGCTTCATTTACATGGGATCCCCTCCCCCCCCTTTTTTAACTTACTATGTGAGTGAACTTCAGTTAGTATTGTTTCCCAGACCTACTTTCCCTGACACACTTTACTCTGGTCTTACCAGCTCTGTGTTAATTATAATACTCCAGTGCAGTTTGACTGCGGAATTTGGAAGATGTCAAGACAAATGAAGTAGTTATGCCACTAGATATGAGCTAATCTTGTTACACGCAGACAGAATGTGTAGGCATAAAACCCTGGGGCATGCCAGAAGTCCAGTAAATGCTCATCTGTGCTACTTGAGTGTTTTGGGGAGTTAGCAAGTACTACTTCTTAATTAACCTTAAAACATTCAGGTACCATGTAGGGTTCGCAATCCTAAAACATTGGCACATATCTTGATGGCTAAAAAAATAAATGAACATATTATATAATCATGCAACATGCTTGATTATATAATATTATTGATTATAGGGAGGTGGTGGAATCTCCTTAGAAGTTTTTAAGGTCAGGCTTGACAAAGCCCTGGCTGGGATGATTTAATTGGGGATGGGTCCTGCTTTTGAGCAGGGGGTTGGACTAGATGACCTACTGAGGTCCCTTCCAACCCTGATATTCTATGATTCTATGATTCTATGAAAGCAAGCCCAGTGATGTGACATGTGAAGCAGTGCATTCTGGGTGATTGTGAGTCAGTGTGACTTGGTGTTGTTCAACGTTCATATTGAAAATGCACACAAAAAGTTGCCCTGCGCAGCTCAGGGACTGCTTATCATTTTGTCCAACAAATGCCCTCTCCAAATTATTGTAATTGAAACTATCAGGATAGAGAGGAAAAGAACATATTGAAACTGCAACTTCTGTATCCCTTATCACCAGGTATACAGGGTCTATGGAGTAACACTATGTTCCCAGCATAAACATTTAATTGAAGTATAAGAAGAGATCAAATAAATTATTCATCCTAGAATCTCACATGGCTTTACAAACACTATCTCAGCTTCACAACAACTCAGAGAGATGGGTAAGCATTATTAGGCTCCACTTTGCAGAAACTCAGGTACTGCAAACCTAAGGTTAATTTTTTGGAAAGTAGCTCCTTGTCCTGGGTGCCTCAGACACTGGGAGCCCAACTTGAGACACCTTGGTTTTAGAATGGTTGAGCACCTACTCAGTGGGAACTGCAGATGCTCAGCACCTCTGAAAATCAGGCCTAAAGTGGCTAAGGCTGGTCACCCAAAAATTGAAGCCTCTAAATTGGTAGCCATTTTTGAAAAATTTGGTAGCCTAAATGATTTCCTCAGGATAGTGGCAGAGCCGGAAAAGGAACCCAGGGATTATAGCTGATTCCTAATGTCCTGTTCTGATTGTTAGATCTCACTTTCTCCCCAAACAGGTAACTTGTTTTTAAAAGCCAGTAGGAAAAGGGGTAAGCAACCAACTGTGTATATTCTTTCACTTGCTTTAAGACTATAAACCAAATGTTGATGTAGTATCACTTGAACCCGCTTCTTGGAATAGATTATTGACTATATGTGATTGGTTTTCTACTAATTTTGTTTTTAAGTCTTTTGGAAAACACATTGATAAAAGTAAATTTTAAAAAGTCAATTTTTAATATCAGACAAAGAAAAAATCGACAAGCCTCATGTTTTGTATGTGACAGCAAAGATTGTGGCGGACAGGGGTTAAAAGAAGTTCTTGCCGGCTGCTGTGCTTTCTATTCTTTCCAGGGCTTGACGCCGAAAGGTGCTGAGCCATCCAGCAAAGCACTTAAGACCATGCTTCACTTTAAGAATGTGAGTCCTTCTGGTACTACAAGCACATGAAGATTGCCACTGACTTTAAGTTATGCATGTGCTTCAGTGCTTTTGCTGCATTAGGGCCCGAGTGCTCAACACCTTTCAGGATCAAACCCCCGCTAAGAGTCTTTTAGAGCTCAGGCCCCTCACCTCCACATCTGCTGCTCCTCTCTCTCTCTGCTTCCTGAACAATCTGTCCTTACTCTGCTGCTCTGCCTCCCTCACAGCTACAGCTGCTTTTTTATTTTCTGTCATAGAGGGACTGAGTGTTCAAAAATGCTCTGATCTCGGCATACTGAACATTTGAATGCCAGCCGTCTGCAGCTTTCAATGTCTCTTAACCTACTGCCACTTATACCTTTCACTTCTTCTTAAGGAAACAAAGTCAGAAGATTAAAGGACTCCCAATTTAGCTTTTTGAATCGGAAGTGAAAGTTAAAAGGAGACCAGCTGAGTGTAAGCGCTATTGAGAACTGCAGCTGGGCCGACTATTTAAAAAAAAACCAAAAACTATTTCTTGCTTCTGATCCGAGAAACCTTGTGGATGCAGGAATCTGATGTCTGATCAGTGTATAGTGGCCTTTCTGTTTAAGATGAAAGTTTTTATTCTGCACTGTTTTGGCAT
Source organism: Lepidochelys kempii (assembly GCF_965140285.1). NCBI lineage: Eukaryota > Metazoa > Chordata > Testudines > Cheloniidae > Lepidochelys > Lepidochelys kempii. The sequence goes on from NC_136388.1 coordinate 17,450,124, forward strand.
CACATCACTGAATAATAAGAAATCTATAAGAGTAAGGCCCTGATCCTGCACTCAGATAAGCCCTGACACCCTTGTGAGAGAACCATTGATTTCAGTGGAGATCCATGCAGCCACAAGATCTCCTTATAGGACTGGGGCCTCGGAGTATGACTGAGAGTACAGTATGTCATTGTTAAACCTCAGTCAGTATGTTTCACATACAGATGGCCCAAATTGGAACATCTCTCAATGAATTTCAAGAGATGGAGGGAGTGAGTATAAGCAATTTGATTTGCATCACTTGATCCAAACTTCACTCTGTAATTTTGATGTACCAACATGGTAGGCAAACTACATATACTTGAGATAGCTAGCTAGCTTTGATTCTGGGTCAAATCCCATATCAGAAAGATTGTATTTTCTGGCCGTAGTTCAGTTATTACAAAAAAGAGATTACAACCAAAGATGAAGACCCTACCTGACACCACCTGGGCAGTGGGACTTCAGTGCAGGCCAATGACTAGGGGTGGGATTTTCATAGGGCCTATGGGAGTTAGATGTCTAACTGCTACAGACTTTTAATAGCAGTTAGACATGTAATTGCCTTCTGCCTCTTTGTAAATTCCAGTATAAGTGCTAGAGTCTGGCTCTTACTCAAGATTTAGAATGATGTAGTAAATAAACATCAGTTTTAAGATGCTGATGTGAAATCAAAGACATTTCTTTACCAAGTAGTTACTCTATTAATTTACAATAATTGTTTGTCTAAATCTCTTTGAGCCTGAGCCAACGCCCATTGAAGTCACTGGGAATCTTTCCATTAACTTCATTGGGTTCTGGATCAGGCCCTTAAGGAATCTTACTTGTAAGCCGTGATTGTGATAGTTTATTTCCCTAAAACAAATAGGATTCTTCTTAAAGCTCTGTTTATATATCAGCTATAATGAAAAACAGAGTTAGCTGAGTGGGGAGTTTTGATATCTCCGCACGGAAGGAAAATGAAAAATGTATTAAATGATTCCACTTGTCAGTCAAATATTGTCAAACTCATTGTAACAATTGTTTTATTCGTCCAGATTTGAAATCACTCAAAAAGTGCCACAATAGGAGCTACTGGGTGCTGAGCTCTTTTGAAAATCTGAGGATGCTGAGTAAAGCTAGTTGGAAAATGAGTTTTTTTGTTATATTTTTGCTTTTGGCATGGAAAGTTCCAATTTTTTGGAAAAAATCAAAATCTGAAACTTTTCAGCCAAAAAATTAAAAATTTCGTCTGAAAACTACAAAAAATTGATTCTCCAATGTGGCCATGGTGCTTCATGGGAGTTGTAGTTCAAGTGAGTTACATCCCTGTTTCTTAATGGGACATGCTCTCTTGCTGAACTACATCTCCCACGGAAGGATATCATTCTATGTTACATTTTGTAGGCTTTTAGAGTAACTTCGGTAGAACCCTAATAACTCATCCCTATTAAATTCAGTAGGCCCTTTCCATAATGATGTACTTGAATACAACTTACAAACAGAGAATTTGCTTGCAGCTGGGCCTTGAACTTGACCTGTAGGATTGATGTCATTCCATTGACTCTGCTAGTCATTAAAGCTTTACTTGGGAAGTCTCATTCAGCCCAATAACAAGTGTAGAAAATGCTTGGAAAGAAATTAACATGGGTTCTCTATGAGGAATAGTTGAACATGGCAGAAGGAAGAAAATAGCTTAGTTGCTTCAAACTGAATAGATCCAGCAGGAGATAATAGGCCTAATCTATTGCATAAAACAATGTAACAAATCCACTGTGGTACACATACCTTGGCGGCCTCAGGAATAGAACTGGTATCCTCCTTCTCCAAAAGCACAGGTGTCGACTGTTTGAATTAAAGGATCATTTTTATTAGTGCTATAAGGACTGTAGCATACAACTGAGCAGTCCTGATTCTGTCTTGTAGAGGGCAGTAGAGAGTGTGTGCTTGTACGCCCCCACCCCCCATTAATTTCTGCCTAATGCCTGTTTATCTAAACAACAATTTACTCTTGGGGGTTGGGAGTCAGCTGGGAAGGTCTGTCAAATTAACGAGTTAATCAGGACTTGCTCACTTAAGGTGGATGGTTGATGATTATTAAGCGAGACAAGAGAACAACCAATGGCTGTATATGCAAATGTGAAAAGGCACTAACATTCTGTAACTGAGAAAAGAACCACTGGAAATACATTCTTAGGGCTTATCTGCACAGAAAAATTGAAGCCCCCTTGCATAGACCTCTAATGTAGATTCAGTTATACTGGTATATAGGTGCATTGTACTTGTATAGCTCTTCCCATCTTGGAAGGGGAATAATCTCACTAGTATAGTGATACTGGTAGAACTGTGGCTACACAAGGGGTTGCACTGGTATAACTATTTTGGTAAAAAAAATCAAACCTCAAACCTACATAGTTCTAGTAGTACAAACTCTGTGCCCAGACCAAGCCTACTTTAGTCCCAGCTGAGCAATAGCCTCCATAGAAATCGGGTAGGTGGGACAAAATCCATTGTGAGGAGAAAATCAATTCATGATTGTATGATGAAGGTGCTCAGATTCTAGGATGACAAGGTCCATGTAAGTAGATAGATAGATGATGCATTTATCTCTTTTATTATTATTTTATGTGGGTGTTCTGAGTTCATCCACACCACTGCTAAAGATGGGGATTGCTGCCTATTTAATACAGGTTTCAGAGGAACAGCCGTGTTAGTCTGTATTCGCAAAAAGAAAAGGAGTACTTGTGGCACCTTAGAGACTAACTAATTTATTTGAATATGAGCTTTCCACGGTATGCATCCGATGAAGTGAGCTGTAGCTCACGAAAGCTCATGCTCAAATAAATTGGTTAGTCTCTAAGGTGCCACAAGTACTCCTTTTCTTTTTGCTATTTAATACAGACTTCTAATTCGTCGATAGATAGATAGATAGATAGATGAAGGCCACTTCTTTTGACACAATCAATCTTATTTCCTGTGTGTTTATCACCACTTTCTCTGACATATTCCTCCTCTTGCATTATTTCCTCTTAGGCAAGACTATGATCTATTTGAGACTATTTCCATATTGATACATAACTTCAAAGGTTTCTTTTTATTCAGTCTCAATGTTTCAGTCCTGCAGGGGCTGATCTCCCTATCCTGTAGGGAGTGGGAAAAGCGGATGAAATCTCAGTAAGGCTTTTCCTCAGAGCTCTGTGGAAAGCCAGGGCAATCCATGATCCTAGCATCACCACCCCAATTCTCTGCACAGCCCCATCAGGACCCTACTATCATGGCTTCGGAAGCTGGTGGTTGTCCCGAAAATCCCCTTAAAGGGGGATGCCCACCATGAAGGGATCTCTGTGGAAAGATAATACAGCCTGGGGCTGTTATCTCCTCACCCGCATTTTTGCTGGGCCAGAGAGGGATGGCGTGGGTATTTCCCAGTCCCTGCCCATTCCTTGGGTGAGATGGAGCTAGGCCAATTTACACTATCTGAGGATCTGTGGATCCCTGTGCCAGCAGAAAGATCTATTGCAGGGTCCAGGGGAAAGCAGCAATGCTGCCCTGAAAGCAGCTGGACCTCTGTTTCATATGGGAGGGGTGTGATCCACATGCATATTATGGGGATATGATCAGGTCCCTGCTTGGAATTGTAAGACCTTATATTGTTTCTTAGCTTTGTGCTTCAGTCAAATAATTTCTATATAACCAGTGACAATAAGAATATTTTGTCATTTAAAATAGTGCATAAAATGACTTGAAAGGATTGCATATATCGATGCTATTAATATTCCTAGAAGTTTATCATGTAAGTTTCACTATAGATACATTTCAGCATCTCACATCTATTTTGAAACTGAATTAACTTGGCAAACTGAATGTTTCAGTTTACTGTAATATATTAAATAACAACACTAATATGGCTGTTGACCGAAATAATGGAGGTAGGAACCCTTCTAACATTATTGGTATTGTTCCGACAGAACAATTGTTTAAATTTCTTTTTACATTGATGTATTTTGGAGACCAAATGTTTTTTAAATGTTTATAACCAAATAAAATGTGTTATAAACACCAATTTGCTTTTAAAATAACTTCTGATAAATTAAATGAAGATCTGAATACACTATTTGCATTTATATCCCGTAATTGTTTATATGATCATAAACATCAGTAAAAGGAAAAATGGGTTGAATACACAAAACTATCCAGTATAATCCAGGGACATTGCTATGGAAAAATTTCTCAGTTTGATGTGACTCTCTCTTTGACAGTTCTCCTAAGGTAGGTTATTTTGAAGAAAACATATGTTTCCATTTTCTCTCCCTCTGCTTCCATTTTAGTCCCCAGGCTCCACTAGGGTCACAGCAACATTAAGGCTTTTGTCACTGTGATTAATAGCTCTTTAGATCATCTTTAATTCACTCACTAATGACTGAGGGTCTTTCTGCTCTCCAAGTAATCGGGTGATGTATGAGCCAATAGTACACCTTGTGGCAGAGGTGAAAATCATTCAGGCAATGCAAATATTGTCACGGGGACAAATGTTTTCCCTGTTAATAAAAATTAATGAATTCTACCCAGGAGCTAGTTAAAGAAGCCATGGTGAAGGAGCTCCAAGCACAAGCAAGTTCTCACTGCTTGGAACCATTAATTTAGTCTTTCTAGATATGTGAGGATAATTATTATTAGTATTTCTGCATCTGCATAATAGATGAGACAGTGGCAGGTTAATTTAATTATACAAATACATTGCACTGTAGCCAGACCTGTCTTTCAGTTTCTTGGGCATACTTGCTGCTGTTAACGTTCGCATCATTATTTTTCTTTACCATAGTTAAACCACACGTTTCTACTCATTGCAATGGTTTAGTGAACAAATTCCAGGATTTGGTGCCTAGTTAAAACCAGGCATTATAGTGGTCAGGATTTTTATAGCTGTAATATGATGTAATGAAGTTTTTAATTTGAAAAAGTCCTTGTAACACATAATAAAAGGTTGATGAAAGAGGCTGGAAATTACTAAGTAGGATGAATAGTTTTGTGGCGGGGAGTGGGAGTGACAGAGAGAGACAGAGAGAGAGTGAGTGTGTGTATGAGAGAGCTTTGAGTGTCTCCTTATATTTATTGAATGCTTATAAATTTTAAAAAATCAGCCCCTTAAATGGGTTGCTTTACATCATAGCATCTATTCTGTTTGCAGTCCTATCCCTTCACCCCAACTCGGAGCCACCAGTGCACAATGATGTCGGAAAGGTGTGCCTGTTATTTACAGCCTGAACATGCAGTCTGGCTAATGCTGCTGTCTTTTTGTTTCATTTTGATAGTCCTGGAATCTTTCTTCTGGTGACAAAAAGCTATTGTCTTCATGGAATAAATATTTCTGAAATACGTACCAATCCCAACCCTATCATTTTCATCTTAGAACAAGAAAACAGTAAACTTTTTAAAGACATAATTTTACCTCTCTACAGTACTTATCTACAAAGGAGCATATTACTGAGATGGGGAAAGAGCTCTACTTGTTACTATTATTTCTGGTCGACACCCAAGGAGAGTAGCTAATTTGTTCTTCATTAATGCCAAGGACAAATAAAAAAGAAAGGACTGAATTATGCATTTACTTTCATTGTGCCTCCAGCCGGGGCTTCCACTCCCCATCATTCTCAAACAGAATTCCCAAACCTTTACTGTGCATTTCATGTGGTAGCATAGGATGCAATGTTATGGTATTAAAATAAGATGAAATGTATTGGTGTATCTTAAATGAAAGCAGAAAATTGCATGTGTCCCCTCTGCTGAAGGGAGGATGGACAATTGGTTACAATCAGACTTTATTTATGCTATGGCTTAATGATACTCTTCAGTTGTTAGTTCATAGAGGCCTGGGCCAAAACTTAGAAATCTGAAGGTATTTGAAATGTGGACCTAGATGTGGGTCTTTCAATTATGCAAATAGTCTCTGTCTTTATAATGACCTGAGCCAAAAAACTGGATCTGAACACCCCTGCATTTTAGAGAGTTCAACTTTTGCCCCAAAGTTACCAGCTTGAGCTTTTCCCTATAAGATTATGTTCTACAAACTGAAAACATGTACTTAGGCCAGAATTTTCAAACATGGGTACATGCTGTTAGGCTCCTAAATCCCTGCTTGAGCCCAAAGTGATATAGAGCCTGAGCCAAAGCCCCCTGATGTTGATGGGAATCTTCCCATTGATTTCGGTGGGTTTTGGTGCAGACCCTTACAGGGGTTGTGAGCACTTACATGGCCCACAAAAGTCAAAGCACTCACGTCTGAAAATATTTTCCTTGCTAGGTTTGGTCTGAAATCTATCTGTATTTATGCCCAGTGGATCATGCAGGTATTCCTATGGGAAGGATTTTACCTTTTCTCTATGCGTATGCAAGTGATTATACTGGCATTTGTATTAAAAGTTGTATGAATTAATATAATTAATATATATTTACTAAGAAATACCATATGTGTGGTAATAACGTGTACACAATAGTAATCAAACAATATATTGTTTTACCTGATAGTATTAAAAGCAGTTATTAAAACAGTATTCCATAGTAATAAGTCTGACCTATGTTTTAAGGGAAAAAATTAGGGATGATCTTTCAGTATTCTGATTTGGGATGAACCCTTACTCCCCAGAAACTTTGGGAAAATTTAGATCTGAATTTCACAGCCCACACCTATGTCTAGAAAAAAAATGAATTATAAGGGGCAAAACTGGTTGAAAAATGGGAAAAAAAATCTGGGAGAAATTTCATATAATTTCTCCCCCTGTTTTTCATTGAACTTTTGAACTTTACAACATTTTCCAACAACCCCTAGTAAGAAATTACTGCAGTTCATTTGTTGTCTTTCTAGCTATCGAATACACAGCTCCCATTTAGTCACCTAAATAAGGACCAGATTGGCAGAAGTGCTGGATTTTCAAAACAGTATAGCGCCTGGCATGCTGAGTTCTTCTGGAAATCAGGCCCCTTATTTTGATGCCTAAAGGGGAACGGATCTTTTTGAAAATCTGGACCTAAAAGATTTCCAGACTGTAGTTGTCATTGCTTCTCAACATCTTTAGGTCTGTCTGCACTGCACTTTTTTTTTTTTTTTTTTGGAGAAATCTCCCACCCTTTCACTACCCCTACTTCAGCTACACTGATGGGAGCGCTAGTGTGTTCAGGCCTCTGGCATTCAGCCGCATGTTTACAACTGAGTCATCTCGACCTTCTCTGCACAGGGGTAGGTGACACAGTGCTAAAAATGCCAGTGCTCTGCCTGCAGCAGCGTTACCACGGATGTAGTTGCACCAGCATTAGTGAAAGGGTGGAGATTTCCCCCCCAAAATGCTAGTGTAGATATAGCCTTACATGCAATTTGAAGTGTACACGCCCTTAATTCAATTCACTTTACACAGCTTCACTACACAAAGGATTTGGGCAAATGCACGTAGCAGGAACAACAGCATTAGCTTTTTTAGCCTGTGGGAAGGCTAATCTTGTGATAGACAATTGGAATTTGCATGGATCTTTATTCAGTTAAGTATTAGAGCTGCTGTTTAGTTGCATCAGAAATAGGAAAACATTGGTTTCTCTGGTGGCATATCTAGGGAGCTTAAAAGGGTGGAAACGGGGACGACACCTGGGCTGCCTGCTGGTATACTGGTGCCCTGTTCCCATCCCTCGAGGGAGGGGTGTGCCAGTTGGTTGGCCCAGGGGACATGGGAAGCAGAGGTAGCTTTGACCCCAGCCCTGATTCCCTAATAGTTTCTAAATACAAGGCATACAAAAGTGGTACTGTCCTTAACCAGGTAAAATTTCTTTTGATGTAGTGGGAGTTTTGTCAGATTAAAATCTGCAGGATCATACCCAAAAGAAATATCTTCTCTTTATAATTGTGCTCCTGTGAAATAATTTTTAATCAACCAAAGGCTGAATATTAAGTTTATATATTTTAAATTAGTTAGATAAAAAGGGGGAGAGTATTTCATTATGACACTAAACTATCTGGATATTTATGATAATTAACTGACAAGGAGCAAGTAACAAAATAAAGGATTGGGGGAGTGGAAAGGTTTCAAAACAGCAGAGGAAATAGTAGCATAAAGTCAGATAGACTCTGTCCAGAGGAACTTGTGTTACTTTCTAAACAGGTATAGGGGTGGAAAATCTGATGAAGACCTCAAGGATGCTCTGAGTCTTTCCATTCTTGGTTTGTCCCCTTCAAAGCAGATGAGCTGAATCCCAAAGAGTCCTCATGGACAGGCTTCTATGGGGATGGAAGAAGAAAGGCAGCAGGTCACAAATGTGGCATTTCTCCCTCTTGTACCATGCAAGCCAGGATCTGTGGGTGCAGGCTCCCTCCCATGAATATATGCAGGTGGGAGTAAGGGGCTGAAGATTTGTATAAGAAACGTACACTACAAACTGCAAAACCCTACAGGATCTGGTGGCGGATTTATTTAGAATGACTGGGTATTCTTCTGCCTAAACAGCACTTGTGATATCATTTCTGGCCTTACTTTGAACTTGGTGTAATAAAGAAGGAAATGAAAACGAAGGTAAACTTAAAGTATTGTTTTACTTTAAATGCTTTCAGTAAAGGGCCTTGTTATCTAATGATTGGTACTAGATGGCTGGTATAAATCGTGCTGTTTGTTCTCTGCACTCATGGCTAAGGAAAGCAAAGGCAAAAGGAAATCAATTGGAACTTGCAAGTAACAAATGAGCAATCCTAGGCAAGCATAGAGATGGTGAAAATAGAGTATGGACATACATTACTAGGAAATGCAGTGGTGACTTTTTTTTCTTATTTACAATATGCTGCATATAATGAATATTTGTATGGGGGCAAAGCAGCTTAGGCCATTAAGTGTGTAGAGATGCTTCATTATTGTGTCATATTTTGGACTGTTATTGGAAATATATTTTTTTCAAACTTCTAAAAGTTCAGGTAGTCCATATGAGTGGGTGGGAGGGGCTGTCTAATTGCCCTCCCAGATCTATCTTGGCCCTCAATTACCACACTAAAATAATGGTGCTCTGAAGTCAGAAAACTGATGCCAGAGTTATCTAAGGGATATGTAGCCCAAATCCCTGTTACCACTGTGTTAGGGAAATACATTTCTTAACTGAGAATAAACATAGACAGACACCTGTTGAGAATCCTTGTGAAGGCTGCTTCTACAGGCCAGATTTTCAAAACAGCTCACTGTGTTTTGGATATGACTCTTCTCTAAAATCTGACTGTAAGTGTCACATAAGAAAAGAACAACTGAGTCAGACCAATAGCACATCTAGCCCTGTATCCTATCTCTGACAGTGGCCAGTGCCTGGTGCTTCAGAGGGAATGAACAGAACAGAGCAATTTTGAGTGATCCATCCTCTGCCATCCAGTCCCAGCTTCTGGCATTTTGAGGTTTAGGGACACCTGGAGCTTGGCATTGTGTCCCTGAGCATCTTGGTTAATAGCCACTATCTTCCATGACAGAATAGAAGCTGCTGGGTGCTGAACACATCTGGAAATCTGGCCCGTGTTTAGCTACCTAAATGTGAGCTGATCTCTTTTGAAAATCTGGTCCTAGGTGGGGAAGTTGAGCCCTTGAAAATCAGACCCTCAACTCTTGAAAATGTAGCCCCATGTGTATTTCATCACTAGGGATTAGATCCTGCAACCACTGATTGCGGGGTGTAATGCTTCAGGCCATGGGACTGCTCATTATCATTACTATTTTTATTGTAGTAGTGGCTAGGAGTGCCAGTCATAGACCAGAACCTCATTGTGCCAGGCACTGTACAAACAGAATGAAAAGATGGTCCTTGTCTCAGAGTTTGTAATCTAGGTAAAAGCGGCAAAGAGTCCTGTGGCACCTTATAGACTAACAGACGTATTGGAGCATGAGCTTTCGTGGGTACTCACGGTATCAAAGTAGTGTTCATGGTAGTAAGGATTACACCCTGTCAGTGAGCAGGACTGGGCTCTCTGATTGCCAAAAAAGAGAAGGGGCTTGACCAGAATAAAAGAAATGAGAACCTTCCAGCCTATATTGGGTTAACTACAGAGGGGGATGAACTCTGCACCTTTGGGCTTGAAAAAATGTTGGCAACTCTGTAAAACAGTGTTTAATTTACACTCATCTCGATACTTCCTAACTCAGTGCCAGGACCAGAAAAATAACTGACAACAGGCTCCAAGAGAGGTGCTGTTCTCTTCCTAGAAACACAAGCTGCTGACTGGTTCCCAGCTTTTGCTCTGTCCGGAGAAGCCTGATGAGAGTGATCTATCTCTTGGAAGGGCCGCAGTGGTTTACACTGCCAAAATGGACTTTGCCAAGAGCTCCTGAGCTCTAACCCTGGCTTTTCCTCTGACATGTTTGTGGCTTTAGGCAAGTCATTTAACCCCCTGCCTTGGTTTCTCCATCTGTAAAATGGGGATTATATTGTAACAAATTTGTGGTCACCTAGGACTTGATGTTTGTTGTCAATATGCTGCACAACGTGGCCATTCAGTTTCACAGAAGCAGTGAGCCCAGAACTCAGTACAACCTGGTCTGCCGGCACACGTCCCTCCTGCTTGAACTGAAGGAGCATCTTCATTAGCTGCTCTCAATATGTGGCCTATAAAGTTGAGCAGTTCTGATTCCGACACTCAGTTCATTACAATATTATTTTGACAGACACAAGTGTCATTTATAATTAGTGTTTGGAAAATGCATAATATTATTATTTTTATTGTATTGTTCTCTTTGTTATTAGGGGTGTATTGTACATGTTCAAGTCACTTGTCAGAGGTCCACATGTGCAAATCTGAGAGCAGAATTTTGCCTTGGTTTTTTTCGCAGGCAGAGGCAGAACAAGGATCCCAGTATTCCAGCCTTACAGAGCTGTGTCAGAGGTCCTGAGAGGACCCAGATGTTGTTGTCCCCAGTGGGTGGGGAGTTGTCATGAAGGACCTGAGTGAGCCAAGTAAAGATCATTGGGGGAGGGGGAAGCAGTGAAGTGCCCCATTCAGCCACCCCAGCACGTCAGTTCCTCACTCTGTCATTGTACTGTGCCATTGTCCTCACTGCTCTGTTATCCCTCTCTATACCCCACGTCTCTCTAGCCCATCTCCTCCACTTGCCCCTCTTGAGGTCTGCAGGAATTGAGCACCTTAAGAGACCTGCAGGAGGCAGTGGTGCTGGAACACTTTTTAAAGTGTGGGTGTCTGCGCCCCCCCACTGTCCCCTAGAACTGGGGCTGGGAGCAGGGCTGTGGCTCGGGGAGGAGGGGTGTGGACTGGTGTCCAGGGGCCGAGACTGGGGCCACAGCTGGAGGCAGGTGTGGAGCCCCAAGAGCAGGGCCAGCAGCGGAGCCCTAGGTGCGGGGCTGGCAACTGGGACCCTGGGCACGAGGCCAGGCACAGAGTCCTGGGTGTGGGGCCGGGAGCAGAACCCCAGGTACAGGGAGCCAGGGCTGGGAGCGGGGCCAGCAGCCAGGACCCCACATGTGGGGCCAGGAGAGAACCCGGCATAAAACCTGCAGCATCCTCCACACCCCTAGTTCCCACGCCTATGGCAGGAAGCGTGGAAGGACTAGAAGGAACAGCAGGGGCATTTCTCCCCACAGCCCGTCTCACTGAAGAGATGGATACAATAAACTTAATTTTAATTGCATACTACTTTCTGTTCCCAACTTAGGTTCCTGCTATGTTTTCTATTAACTTGTTATCACTAATAAGTGTAAGAGAAATCAACGGGACTCAAATTGCTAATCCAAAATATGGGAGGGGCCTTTTGGGAGCTGCTTTTTTGGATTATTTGGCATGCTTTTTAGTGATCTTTAAGGCTCATTCTGCATAGTTTACAGCTATGGCAGATATCTGGGAATGTGCCATGGCACATGCAACACCCCATATTTCCCCCCATGCAAAATGTTGCAACGTCTACATTTTTTAAGGGACCCATTTTCTTGATGGAAAATCTATTGAAAGGGGCACAAGATGTCAGACATTTATGATATGCAGCATCAATATTTGTAGGATATTTTATTCTGTAGCAATCTTTCTTTGTATCTGCCAGGACACTTGTATTCCAGGAGAAACATGTATCGTATATGTTCAGTTACCTTAGATTCTACAGAGTCATCCTGCCTTTATCGGCCAGAATATGGCATTGTGGATCAACAAACATACTTAGCATAATCCTAGGTATCTGGCTAACTAAAATACCAGTTGAACATTGATCATGTGTTTGAGCAGTGTGGATAAGTTAAGCCACCCTCACAGTCCAGTGTGAACTTTGGGAATATATGTTTTTGATATTGAAACGTGCAGCTTTTTTGCCGTCTATCACGCACAGAAATTGACAAAATAATAGGAGTAAAACATGAGGCTCTACTAGGCCAGAGGAATTAGGGTCTTTATTACATAAATTTATACACTTTAAGTATTTGCCTGGAATATGTCCTTTTTATATGACTCGTGTGTGTGTGTGTGTGCGTGCACATGTGAAAGTGGGGTTCGATTTTACTTTTCTCATTGCACCTCAACTCAATATACTGCATTATATTGCTGGAGTGCATGTGTTCTATAACCAAATCTGAAACTCCTTCAAAAGAAGCAGGAACTCCTGCCCCGCCCCGCCCCCAAATAATCAGTAGAAACTGGCAAAAGCATTAAAATATAAATGAATCATAGAGTGAGAACTAGTATGTCAGGAAAACGGCATAACTAAAATGCCTCTGGAATTGGTAGGATATGTGCTGGTACAAGGGGATTTCTAAGTCACGGTTCATTTACACTGTCTGTTTCCTCTCTCAAGGAAGGATTTCTAATAGATTCAAGGAGACTCCAAGCTCTTAGTAAGTTTTGCTAAAATAAAGGGAGCTCTGTGAGTGGGAGACTTGTTTTGTTTATGGAGAAAACTTGACAGCCATGTTTCACATTGTCTCCCCTTCAGAAGAACAACCTTACTCTTTCAAACCTTGGAGGAGATGGAGTTTTATACAATAGCTTCTGCAAAGTCTGCAGCCGAAAGGTCATGATCTGTGGTTTTAGACTAACTGGAGATTGGCTGCAGCCTTCCCAGGCAAGTCATAGCAGTAACCTGCTAGAAAACCCATTGCCAGCCAGATTGGAAAGACATTTAAATGGCGTACAACTAGATATCAGGATTTACTGCTGCAGATCTGTTCCACTGATGGGATGTTTTGCCTGTTTTATAACTAGAGCAGTCTCTGCATGATAGGATTTTCATCAAGTATGAGCAGCTTTGAAGATTCTTTGAAGATTTGATTTCAGGATCAGTCATGAAAATGGGTGAATAATCCCCCAAATGTTCCCTGAATATTCTCTTTTGTTATGAAATAAATTTGCTTTGCACCATGTTCCTTTTCCACAAACATTCAAGCAGATTTTACTGGTCAAAACATTAACTGAAAGCATTTTTAAATTCACATGGGCAAGTATTTGTGCCAGAAATGCTAATCTGCTCATGTGGTCAGGAATTGGAAACAATGCCATGTAATGCGCATGACCAGTCACAGCTAAACAACACAGCTGAAATTTTAAATATTTCTGATCAATCAGTAGTGTAAAAAAATACCAAAATCTATATTTGAATAACTAGTATGTTAAAAGAAATCACAATCTGCTTCAGGATATTATGTGAATAGAAAAAAAAGTCAAATAAATTGTTACCTGTGAATTATTCACACTCAGCACCAGTCAATCGAAAACTATGGACCAGATACTCAACTGGTGTAAATCAACATACCAGATTTACACCAACTGAGGATCTGGCCTTATGTATTCTTTATCCAGTCCCAGGTGTATGTGAATTAGGGTTACTTGAATATTTCTTTATTTATATGACAGTAGCCTCATTAACAGCCCTCCACATTTTGCTCAGCTAATTGTGAACAGAGAAATGGTAATAGATTTCTTAGTACCAATGCTTTTCAGATAAATCCATGGCTTTTTGGGTATCTTGAGACATGAGAATCTGCTTCTTCTGTAGATAAGAGTTTGGAGTGTTGTGTATTTTAATTTATGGCATGGATGCCTAGAGCATGGAAGAGGTACCTAAAGAGATTTTTTAAAGAAATAAATACAAATAATAAAATTAGGTCACACTGACTAAGCAGACTCAAACCGGGTCAGTACATGGAGAGGACCTTTCCAAGGAATAGGAAGCAGTGGGAGTGAGTCAGAATGTGATTCTGTCTTCTTAATTAGTGGCCTAGTACAGTGCCAGAGAATGCTGTATTGCCAGGGGTGCTATTTTTTAAACAAGACCTTATAACTTTTGGGTACAGTGTTTTTGCAAGATCCCAATTCATTAAGTACTAGCTCCAGTGTTTTTGTGGCCATATTAAAACTTGGATAATTGTAGTCTCCCTACCTAAAAATTTCCTGAAGTGTCAGTTGATTGTCTTATTTTCTGTCTAAACTTTCATGTAGTAGGAACAAATCTGTAGCTGTCTAGGATTTCACAGCTGTCATTGTGTTGATGCCTCTACCACTGGAACTATAGGAGAATCTTTGTTAGCTGTTGCTGTATAGGGCTTTTAGTACAAAACTGAACAGTTTTGATTCTATCCAGTAGAGGGCAGAACATACACATGCTTACTAGTTTGTTCATAACAGCTTTATGCTGGTGGATAGTACTGCAGTTAAAGACTATTGAGAAAGATATACTCTTTCCTCTTCCAGACGAGTGTGTTTTGTAATAAGCCAAAGTAGTGAATCACACAGTTGCATTTTGACATCTCTAGGCATCTGTAACAGAGAAATGATTGGTAGTGTTCCTAAGGGTATGTCTACACTACGAAATTAGGTCGAATTTATAGAAGTCGGTTTTTTTGAAATCGGTTTTATATATTCGAGTGTGTGTGTCCCCACAGAAAATGCTCTAAGTGCATTAAGTGCATTAACTCGGCGGAGCGCTTCCACAGTACCGAGGCAAGCGTCGACTTCCGGAGCGTTGCACTGTGGGTAGCTATCCCACAGTTCCCGCAGTCTCCGCTGCCCATTGGAATTCTGGGTTGATATCCCAATGCCTGATGGGGCTAAAACATTGTCGCGGGTGGTTCTGGGTACATATCGTCAGGCCCCCGTTCCCACCCTCCCTCCCCCCGTGAAAGCAAGGGCAGACAATCATTTCGCGCCTTTTTTCCTGAGTTACCTGTGCAGACGCCATACCACGGCAAGCATGGAGCCCGCTCAGGTAACCGTCACCCTATGTCTCCTGGATGCTGGCAGACGCCGTACGGCATTGCTACACAGTAGCAGCAACCCCTTGCCTTGTGGCAGCAGACGGTACAGTACGACTGGTAGCCGTCATCGTCATGTCTGAGGTGCTCCTGGTCGCCTCTGTGAGGTCGATCAGGAGCGCCTGGGCAGACATGGGCGCAGGGACTAAATTTGGAGTGACTTGAGCAGGTCATTCTCTTTAGTCCTGCAGTCAGTCCTATTGAACCGTCTTATGGTGAGCGGGCAGGCGATACGGACTGCTAGCAGTCGTACTGTACCATCTTCTGCCGAGCAGCCATGAGATGTGGATGGCATGCAGTCCTTCTGCACCGTCTGCTGCCAGCCAAAGATGTAAAAGATAGATGGAGTGGATCAAAACAAGAAATAGACCAGATTTGCTTCCCCCCGTCCCCTGTCTAGGGGACTCATTCTTCTAGATCACACTGCAGTCACTTACAGAGAAGGTGCAGCGAGGTAAATCTAGCCATGTATCAATCAGAGGCCAGGCTAACCTCCTTGTTCCAATAACAACGATAACTTAGGTGCACCATTTCTTATTGGAACCCTCCGTGAAGTCCTGCCTGAAATACTCCTTGATGTAAAGCCACCCCCTTTGTTGATTTTAGCTCCCTGAAGCCAACCCTGTAAGCGCCCCTCCCAGCGTCAGAGCAATGGCAAACAATCGGGCATCTGAGAGTGCTGTCCAGAGCACTCACAATGGAGCACTCTGATGGGGCTAAAACATTGTCGCGGGTGGTTCTGGGTACGTGTCGTCAGGCCCCCGTTCCCTCCCTCCCTCCGTGAAAGCAAGGGCAGACAATCGTTTCGCGCCTTTTTTCATGAGTTACCTGTGCAGACACCATACCACGGCAAGCATGGAGCCAGCTCAGGTAACCGTCACCCTATGTCTCCTGGGTGCTGGCAGACGCGGTACGGCTTTGCTGCACAGTAGCAGCAACCCATTGCCTTCTGGCAGCAGACGGTGCAATACGATTGGTAGTCGTCCTCGTCGTGTCCGAGGTGCTCCTGGCCACGTCGGCTGGGAGCGCCTGGGCAGACATGGGCGCAGGGACTAAATTTGGAGTGACTTGACCAGGTCATTCTCTTTAGTCCTGCAGTCCTATTGAACTGTCTTATGGTGAGCGGGCAGGCGATACGGACTGCTAGCAGTCGTACTGTACCATCTTCTGCCAGGCAGGCAAGAGATGAGGCTTGCTAGCAGTCGTATTGTACCATCTTATGCCAGGCAGGCAAGAGATGAAGATGGCTAGCAGTCGTACTGTACCATCTTCTGCCAAGCAGCCATGAGATGTGGATGGCATGCAGTCCTTCTGCACCGTCTGCTGCCAGCCAAAGATGTAAAGGATAGATGGAGTGGGTCAGAACAAGAAATAGACCAGATTTGTTTTGTACTCATTTTCCTCCTCCCCTGTCTAGATCACACTGCAGTCACTCACAGAGAAGGCACAGCGAGGTTAATCTAGCCATGTATCAATCAGAGGCCAGGCTAACCTCCTTGTTCCAATAACAACGATAACTTTGGTGCACCATTTCTTATTGGAACCCTCCGTGCAGTCCTGCCTGAAATACTCCTTGATGTACAGGCACACCCTTTGTTGATTTTAGCTCCCTGAAGCCAACCCTGTAAGCCGTGTCGTCAGTCGCCCCTCCCTCCGTCAGAGCAACGGCAGACAATCGTTCCGCGCCTTTTTTCTGTGCGGACGCCATACCAAGGCAAGCATGGAGGCCGCTGAGCTCATTTTGGCAATTAGGAGCACATCAACCACCACACGCATTATCCAGCAGTATATGCAGCACCAGAACATGGCAACGCGATACCGGGCGAGGAGGCGACGTCAGCGCGGTCCCGTGAGTGATCAGGACATGGACACAGATTTCTCTGAAAGCATGGGCCCTGCCAATGCATGCATCATGGTGCTAATGGGGCAGGTTCATGCTGTGGAATGCCGATTCTGGGCTCGGGAAACAAGCACAGACTGGTGGGACCGCATAGTGTTGCAGGTCTGGGACGATTCCCAGTGGCTGCGAAACTTTCGCATGTGTAAGGGCACTTTCATGGAACTTTGTGACTTGCTTTCCCCTGCCCTGAAGCGCATGAATACCAGGATGAGAGCAGCCCTCACAGTTGAGAAGCGAGTGGCGATAGCCCTGTGGAAGCTTGCAACGCCAGACAACTACCGGTCAGTTGGGAATCAATTTGGAGTGGGCAAATCTACTGTGGGGGCTGCTGTTATTCAAGTAGCTCACGCAATCAAAGATCTGCTGATATCAAGGGTAGTGACCCTGGGAAATGTGCAGGTCATAGTGGATGGCTTTGCTGCAATGGGATTCCTTAACTGTGGTGGGGCTATAGACGGAACCCATATCCCTATCTTGGC
Source organism: Lepidochelys kempii (assembly GCF_965140285.1). Taxonomy (NCBI): domain Eukaryota; kingdom Metazoa; phylum Chordata; order Testudines; family Cheloniidae; genus Lepidochelys; species Lepidochelys kempii. Next base: position 17,467,743 of record NC_136388.1, read on the forward strand.
ACCGGAGCACCAAGCCGCCGAGTACATAAACCGCAAGGGGTACTTTTCGATAGTGCTGCAAGCTCTGGTGGATCACAAGGGACGTTTCACCAACATCAACGTGGGATGGCCGGGAAAGGTGCATGACGCTCGCATCTTCAGGAACTCTGGTCTGTTTCAAAAGCTGCAGGAAGGGACTTTATTCCCAGACCAGAAAATAACTGTTGGGGATGTTGAAATGCCTATATGTATCCTTGGGGACCCAGCCTACCCCTTAATGCCATGGCTCATGAAGCCGTACACAGGCAGCCTGGACAGTAGTCAGGAGCTGTTCAACTACAGGCTGAGCAAGTGCAGAATGGTGGTAGAATGTGCATTTGGACGTTTAAAGGCGCGCTGGCGCAGTTTACTGACTCGCTTAGACCTCAGCGAAACCAATATTCCCACTGTTATTACTGCTTGCTGTGTGCTCCACAATATCTGTGAGAGTAAGGGGGAGACGTTTATGGCGGGGTGGGAGGCTGAGGCAAATCGCCTAGCTGCTGGTTACGCGCAGCCAGACACCAGGGCGGTTAGAAGAGCACAGGAGGGCGCGGTACGCATCAGAGAAGCTTTGAAAACCAGTTTCATGACTGGCCAGGCTACGCTGTGAAAGTTCTGTTTGTTTCTCCTTGATGAAACCCCCCGCCCCTTGGTTCACTCTACTTCCCTGTAAGCTAACCACCCTCCCCTCCTCCCTTTAATCACCGCTTGCAGAGGCAATAAAGTCATTGCTGCTTCACAGTCATGCATTCGTTATTCATTCATCACACAAATAGGGAGATGACTACCAAGGTATCCCAGGAGGGGTGGTGGAGGAGGGAAGGAAAATGCCACACAGCACTTAAAGCACAGCACTTTAAAAGTTTACAACTTTAAAATTTATTGAATGACAGCCTTCTTTTTTTTGGGCAATCCTCTGTGGTGGAGTGGCTGGTTGGCCGGAGGCCCCCCCACCGCGTTCTTGGGCGTCTGGGTGTGGAGGCTATGGAACTTGGGGAGGAGGGCGGTTGGTTACAGAGGGGCAGCAGTGGCAGTCTGTGCTCCAGCTGCCTTTGCTGCAGCTCAACCATACACTGGAGCATACTGGTTTGGTTCTGCAGCAGCCTCAGCATTGAATCCTGCCTCCTCTCATCACGCTGCCGCCACATTTGAGCTTCAGCCCTGTCTTCAGCCCGCCACTTACTCTCTTCAGCCCGCCACTTACTCTCTTCAGCCCTCCACCTCTCCTCCCGGTCATTTTGTGCTTTCCTGCACTCTGACATTATTTGCCTCCACGCATTCGTCTGTGCTCTGTCAGTGTGGGAGGACAGCATGAGCTCGGAGAACATTTCATCGCGAGTGCATTTTTTTTTCTTTCTAAGCTTCACTAGCCTCTGGGAAGGAGAAGATCCTGTGATCATTGAAACACATGCAGCTGGTGGAGAAAAAAAAAGGGACAGCGGTATTTAAAAAGACACATTTTATAAAACAGTCGCTACACTCTTTCAGGGTAAACCTTGCTGTTAACATTACATACATAGCACATGTGCTTTCGTTACAAGGTCGCATTTTGCCTCCTCCCACCGCGTGACTACCCCCTCAACCTTCCCCCCTCCCTGTGGCTAACAGCGGCGAACATTTCTGTTCAGCCACAGGCAAACAGCACAGCAGGAATGGGCTCCTCTGAGTGTCCCTGAAGAAAAGCACCCTATTTCAACCAGGTGACCATGAATTATATCTCACTCTCCTGAGGATAACACAGAGAGATAAAGAATGGATTTTGGTTGAATGCCATCAAACATACACTGCAATGCTTTGTTCTACAGTGATTCCCGAGTACGTTTTACTGGTCTGGAGTGGTAAAGTGTCCTACCATGAAGGACGAAATAAGGCTGCCCTCCCCAGAAACCTTTTGCAAAGGCTTTAGGACTACATCTAGGAGAACCGCAAATGCCAGGGCAAAGTAATCCTTTCACATGCTTGCTTTTAAACCATGTATAGTATTTTAAAAGGTATACTCACCAGAGGTCCCTTCTCCGCCTGCTGGGTCCAGGAGGCAGCCTTGGGTGGGTTCGGGGGGTACTGGCTCCAGGTCTAGGGTGAGAAACAGTTCCTGGCTGTCGGGGAAAACCGGTTTCTCCACTTGCTTGCTGTGAGCTATCTACAACCTCCTCCTCCTCCTCATCTTCTTCGTCCCCAAAACCTGCTTCTGTATTGCCTCCATCTCCATTGAAGGAGTCAAACAACACGGCTGGGGTAGTGGTGGCTGAACCCCCTAAAATGGCATGCAGCTCATCATAGAAGCGGCATGTTTGGGGCTCTGACCCAGAGCGGCTGTTCGCCTCTCTGGTTTTCTGGTAGGCTTGCCTCAGCTCCTTCAGTTTCACGCGGCACTGCTTCGGGTCCCTGTTATGGCCTCTGTCCTTCATGCCCTGGGAGATTTTGACAAAGGTTTTGGCATTTCGAAAACTGGAACGGAGTTCTGATAGCACGGATTCCTCTCCCCAAACAGCGATCAGATCCCGTACCTCCCGTTCGGTCCATGCTGGAGCAATTTTGCGATTCTGGGACTCCATCATGGTCACCTGTGCTGATGAGCTCTGCATGGTCACCTGCAGCTTGCCACGCTGGCCAAACAGGAAATGAGATTCAAAAGTTTGCGGTTCTTTTCCTGTCTACCTGGCCAGTGCATCTGAGTTGAGAGTGCTGTCCAGAGCGGTCAGAATGGAGCACTCTGGGATAGCTCCCGGAGGCCAATACCATCGAATTGTGTCCACAGTACCCCAAATTCGAGCTGGGAACGTCGATTTAAGCGCTAATCCACTTTTCAGGGGTGGAGTAAGGAAATCGATTTTAAGAGCCCTTTAAGTCGAAATAAAGGGCTTCACTGTGTGGACGGGTGCAGGTTTAAATCGATTTAACGTTGCTAAATTCGACCTAAAGTCCTAGTGTAGACCAGGGCTAAGTTTACCAGAATAGAATTCATTGCCTACTCTGCTGATTGGGTCCTCTAATTGAAATCTTCCATCATTAGGATACAAAACTACTAAAGCGGTTTGTTACAATATTTGGGGCAATGCTTGAACAAAATGAAGCTTTCCTTTCACATATATGGTATGAGGAGGTTAAATGTGTCTGTTGGTACAACTACCTTACTACGAACTTCTTCTAAATACAAAGTAAATGAGAATAGGAAGAAATTCCTCAAAAGCACAAGGATCGTTAAGGAAAGCTTTTGCTTCCATGTTAATGACCAGTGTGCTTATCTTTTAGGGATAATGTATGTTCCTTATAATATGTTAGAGTTCTCCAGCACTTTCTATCTGAAGAGTTCTAGGTGCTGACCCAGCACTCATTGAATACAGTGGGAATTGTCTGTTGACTTGGGCCCAAAGTACTTTACAGACCATGAATTAAGCCTCATGATAAATCTCTGAGCTAGGGAAGCATTATTATTGTCCCCATTTTACAGATGAGGACACTGAGACTCAGAGAGATTTCATGAAACTTCCAAGGTCACACAGAAAGCCCGTGACTGACCCATGAACAGAACCAAAATCTTCCACCTTCCAGTTATGTGCTCTTACCACAAGACCTGCTCACCTTTATAGTGTGGAATCACTTACGTTTTTCTAAACATCTCTCCATTGAGCAATGTTGCAGTTAAAAATCATTTATTCATGTAGAACAACAAAAAGGAGATGATTGTGACAAAAAATTCGTGGTAAGTAAGGAGAAGCTTTGTAATATTCATAATGCATCTCATAGCACCTATTAGTCTCTTGCAACTTTCATCGGGATGTGTGTGTGTCCAAACCCCTACCCTCCCAAAAAAGGAGGGGAGAGTTGTGTGAACAAGACAAAGAAGAATTAAAATTATTTCCCTTATTCTTTATTTACTCTTTTCAGAAATACAGTCATGTATATCTCCCTAAGACTCAATTCTTCTGTGATGTCCATGAGAAATGAATTGATACTCATAATTATTTTAATTTAAAAAATAATTGATTTGGCCCATTAAGACATGCACATGCCTAACCTGAGTAACTGCATGATCATTAGAGTTCTCCAGAGACCGGCAGTTCTGTTTCATGATAAACGTGGTAGTTTTGATATTGGTTTTTGTTCCATATTGGAACAAACTCAAAACCTTTTGAAAGTTTTTGGGAAACAGAACCAACAAGGAGTCTGGTGGCACTTTAAAGACTAACAGATTTATTTGGGCATAAGCTTTCGTGGGTAAAAAAAATCTGAAGAAGTGGGCTTTTTACCCACGAAAGCTTATGTCCAAATAAATCTGTTAGTCTTTAAGGTGCCACCGGACTCCTTGTTGTTTTTGTGGATACAGACTAGCACAGCTACCCCCTGATATTTGCGAAACAGATGTGTCAAAATGTCTGTTTTTGGATTGAAAAGGTCAGGTTTTCAGTTTCTCTCTGTCTTGAATTAACCAGAGAGTCCACCCTGGACCTTAGAAATCTTTCTATCAAAAATTTAGTTGAAATCCTTACATTTATGCAAAATATTTTTATTTCAATGACATGGCATTTTCTGACAAAAAAACATTTTGTCAAAAATGTTTTGACCAGCTCTAATAACCATATTCTTCCTCAATCTATCCCCTCTTGAGTGTTTGTCACCCTCACTTGTGTCACATCTAGTACTTAGGTGTTAGATTTAGACTGAGGTAGAGGCTGTGGATGAAATCTTGGCTCCATTGAAGTCAATGGGAATTTTGTCATTGACTTCAGTGAAGTCAGGCTTTCACCCTTGTCTTTCTGCATGAACTATGAAGTGTTTAGCACACTTTTGGATGCTGTAAACATAGTAGATAATATAAATATTGTAGGTTGTTTTTCCTGGAAGAGACTTGGGTTTTGAAGTTGTGTATCACGTGACCAGTTCTGCCCTATAAAATGGCATATGGCAGAGTTAAAGAAATAGATCTGTCTTCTGCACTGTTGGTTTCCTATAATTACTTCCTAAGAGGAAGTTGTCCTGGATATGACTTCTCTTACAGTGTCCACTGAGGAAATAACCCTAGCCCAGATACTCATAGGGGGAGATATTGCTTCTGCCGTTTTTTCTGTTTCCCACTCCCATTTTCTTTCTTTAGTGAATTCTGGATCAACGGAGCACTCTCCATTGATAAATCTAGTGCTGCCTTTGTCACTGGGGCCCAAGAGACTGTCTCATCTCTCTAAGGCTGCTGCACTAGAGTTGTACCATTGATAACTGAACCAGCGGGATTGCACTGGAGTGCATTTCAACAGTGCAGTGCCTCCATGGTAGCCATGCTGTTCAGCAGGGTGTACCCTGCACCCATGTGCAACAAAATTGGACTGCTGTGTTTGCCTGTACTCAGTGCAGGTATCACAAAGCAATGTGGGGCTTGCAATTCAACTTCAATATAACTGCCTTTTAAGTTAGGGCTATAGCATGATCTTATGTGAATATATCACAAGTGGTCCCACTGAAGCGAATTGAGCTATTTATGGAGTAAGGTACTATTCATCATGATTAAAGCCCATAGATAATAGACCCTGATCCCATGACCTCAACTGCAAAACTCGCACTGAATTCAGTGGTGCAGGATCCATTGTAGTGCCGAGGAAGTAGTTTTTAATCTCCTTCATACCTTCACAACCTTCCTTTTGCCACTGAATTTCTTTGTGTGGGGTTGAACAATGAGATGAGGGGAATATGGAAGAAAATTGTTTCAGTTGAGGCATTATCAAAAGTTTTGACATAAGAAGAAACCAGCTGTTGAAAACCAATAGACCCTACTTCTTAAGAGCAAAAGAATGACTATACTATGTCAGCACAATTGTGAGGTTTTAGACCCATGGGTATCACAGTGGTAAGAGGACACGTTTGGATTGGAAACATTGTGAGCCAGATTCTGCTCTCTTTTAATACCAGTGTAAATCCAGAATAGCTCCCTTTTCTGATTCTAATCGGTTTACTCTGGATTTACAATGGCATACATGAGAGGAGACTTTGGTCCAATAAATATTAGGAAGTAAGAGTATCCCATAATAAACTGCATGTAGAATTGTAAATGTAGCATTTAGTGCTCATTGGGCTTATGGAAAAGGAGTACTTGTGGCACCTTAGAGACTAACCAATTTATTTGAGCATGAGCTTTCGTGAGCTACAGCTCACTTCATCGAATGCATACCGTGGAAACTGCAGCAGACTTTATATACACACAGAGAATATGAAACAATACCTCCTCCCACCCCACTGTCCTGCTGGTAATAGCTTATCTAAAGTGATCATCAGGTTGGGCCATTTCCAGCACAAATCCAGGTTTTCTCACCCTCCACCACCCCACACAAATTCACTCTCCTGCTGGTGATAGCCCATCCAAAGTGACAACTCTTTACACAATGTGCATGATAATCAAGTTGGGCCATTTCCTGCACAAATCCAGGTTCTCTCACCCCCTCTTCCCCCTCCCAAAAACCACACACACAAACTCACTATCCTGCTGGTAATAGCTCATCCAAAGTGACCACTCTCCCTACAATGTGCATGATAATCAAGGTGGGCCATTTCCAGCACAAATCCAGGTTTTCTCACACCCTACACCTGATGTCAGAAGGAATTGCACACATTCTAAAGGCCTGATACTCCTTTTACGATGGTGTAAATCAGGAGTGACTCCACTGAAGTCAGTCTAAAACTGGTATAAATGGTAGGAGAATCAGTCCTTTTAGCATTATACTGGTGTTTCATCTGCCCTAATATATGGTACCACCAAGGCAGGTGAATATTTCTGCAGCTGATGTGGTAGCAGACTCAAATTCCTTTACATTAGCTCTGAGTTTGCAGCTCTGGCTTTCCCAGTAGATGAGTGGAATTACACAACAGATGAATTTGATGCACTGTGTTGGTTTTTAAAATACCTAAAAATGATCACACTAAACGATAATTTTTTTCCAAAGGAGCCCAAAATCAATGGAAAAAAATAAATAATTGTTTCCATGAGCTCTGTTTACTTTGAATTAGGCCCTGATCATTTATAGTCCTTGTACACCCTTAACTCCCATTGACTGTAGTGGGAATTTTGGACATGCAAAGAAGTGTTTATTTCTGTTAGCAGTGCAAGACCAGTACAATGGTAGAAGTCTGAGCTGGATTCTCTTCTGTCTAGCTGTATCATCAACAAAATTGTCAGCTCAGTTCTAGTGGCTGAGGCTTTCATTATAGCTAATGACGTAAGAAGCAGAAAGAACCCAGTTTGATTTTCCAGATCCCAGGTGTGAATGTGTAGGGTTGAGGGTTAGAAAAGTCATCCTTTGTATGATTAACAGATTTGCTATTGAGAATCTGAGAATGAATATGGAGTCTCATGGTATCATTTTCAGAGTCCCTTTTCTGAGCATCACTTCACTTTAAACCTCTGTGTATTATATCTGACCATTTTCATTGTCTTCTCTGCTGAGATTGTGAATATTTTTCCAGATTGTTTCAGATTTGAGACCATGAAGACTTCATCAGTTATGGGGCTGGAATTTGTGCTCGTTGGTAGAGCTGGTTGGCTCAGGTTCAAATCCCTGCTCCGCCTAATTCAGAGCAGGTACTTGGAACCAGGTCTCCCATGTTCCAAGTGAGTGTTCTAATTATCACATTGATGGCTGTTCAGAAGTGGAGGTTTCTCTCTCTCTCTCTTTTCATGAAAAAAGTCAGAAGTCTTGGTTTTGTCTAGATGCAGAAAATGAAATTTTTAGAAATCTCAGCATTTTTCGTGGGATGGGAAAACCACACGCTGCCCATTCTACCTGCTGCTATTCAGTATTCTCTTTAATATGTTGGCATCTAGGCCTCCTCGGTTGGGATTTGCAAAAGTATTCCGTGTGGGCCTAATTTTTCTCCCACTGTCCTTAGTGGTTGAATTCCCATTGACATTAATGGGAATAGAGATAAACCAATCCTGAAAATCCCACTCCATAATATGGGGAAGAGGAAGAAAAACCTGCAGGCCCAAAGCTGCTCAACCACCATTTATGTTTTGTTTCTCTGCCTTTGTATAGATAATATTGCTGTCTGTCAACTATCGTCCAAGGTGCATATATGGAATATTATTTATTGTTATGATAGAATTTGAAAGTGCTTCAAGGTATTTAATCTGCCCTTGATAACTTCCTTGTTTGATTATTTGGGAAGTTTTTGTTCCTTTTTTAAATCTTTATGCTTTATATTTCTGGTGTGTTTGTTCAGGAGGAGAAATTTTTCATTATTTTCCTTTGTAGTGATTGTTTTATACATTCTTTGGGACAAAATCTGCTCTTTTGAAGATCTCCATGCTTACGTGCAATACTGGCAGATCTCTGACCCTAAAGAATGCGGTGGAAATCCTAATGTATCCTGTGCTTTGATTTTTGCAGATCTCTGTGTGTAGATCGTGGTTGCGGGCAGAGTTTTTGACCAAATATGATTGTTTAACCTATATGTATCTTCATAAATGAGTCTCTGCTTAAGCCTGTTGGCATCTGCCATGAACCTAATCAGCTGTCCATACAAAATGGGCTTTGTAGTTATTTCTTAATCAGAGCTATCATTTACATCACTGCTACTTCAATTGACATTATATGTAGAATAAACAAACTATGAAAATTGCAGAGGCACAAAATTCTAGGCAAGCAATTTAAAATATAGCCCTGATTTTGGGTGCCTCTGTTTTTGGGTGCCTAACATCAGACACCAGCCATGATTTTCAGAGTGCTGAACTCCCACAACTCCCACTGCTTTAGAGTCAGAGCCGTTGGTTATCAGCACCTCTGAAAATCGGGCCCCTCTGGGGCAAAAAAGGGAATAAGAGGTAACCACACAGTTTCCTACATGGATTCATGCTAGAATAATTGGGGAATCAGATTGCTATTGGTCATGGTGTGTTTTGTTCATTACACTGGTGCATTTAACTTATTAAGGACCAAATTGCTTTACTCACGAGAGGCCCTATTGACTACAGTGGGACTGCATGTGTGACTAACTGCTCACCAGTGTGAATAAGGGGTTCACAGTCTGGCCCTTAGTTCCTCTGTAACAGCTGTGATTCACTATATCCTATAGCTAGGGCTGCAGGGTCATGACAGAGGGGTAACTGGGCCAAACCTGAGCATTGCTGAGACCCTGTGTGCCAGGTTGCAATGCTCAGAGTGGGGAGCTGGGCCCAGCCATGTGTGACAGAAGCCATTGCTGCAGAGTGAGTGAGGGATGGGCTTGCTCTCCAGCCCAGCTCCCCAGGGTAGGATCTGCCCTGTTCCCGATGTTGGCCCCTTATTGTAAATGGAGCTCCCGTGGTTTACAAACCATTTCCTTCTGAGCCTGTGACTTTTACTAAATTTACTGTGACTGCTTCATGATATTTGATCAAAAATGCCCCGACAAATCTGCAGCCCTGCCTCTAACCCTCTACTCCACCCTCCCCAACCAAATCAAAGCATGTGCTGCTTGGCGAGCTAGTAAATACAACTCACATCTGGCTGTGTGCATTGGGGAAAGGCTCCATTAGAGAGAAGACAGTAGAAGCCAAGGCTGATATACAGATCTTCCAGTTGGATTGCAGACTTTGTGGTTTACGTCTCCCATGATATACACTTTGAAGATACTTGGAAGCTCAGAAACAGAAAGCAAAGAAAATCTAAAAGATCCTTGATTTGTTTGTTCTGGATTTTCTGGGGTTAGTTGTTTGGGTTTCCTTTCCTATTTTATTTTGTTTTGGTTGGTTTCTTTGGAATTACAGTTTCCTTTGGTTTTTTTTTTTGTGGTTTAACTTTCACAATCACTTCTTGTTGTTTAGAGCTTCCCTGTTATGCTTGTGTCTTCAGCCTGTTTTGTTTTTTGTTGTTTTTCAATTGAGGTGGCAGGGGAAAGGAAAAAATAGTTATGGATAATCAAAAACAATACCTCCTTAGAATGTTGTGATGTCTGTGTAGTGTCATCAGGTGGCTCTTTTGTGCTCTGGTAAATAGCAGCAAGTGGAAATGTAGCTTTTTGTTGCCAGATATGTGAAAATTCCTGCTTTAAAAAGAGAATGCCTACCGGAAATCTTTTGTCAGGCAAGGGTAGCAACTTACTACATGAGTCTATACACAGCAGAGCACATGAACGCTAGTCTGGGTCTCATACACATAGCTTAATGTTGATCATAGATTTCCTTCACAGTACTCCCCTTTCTCTTTCCTCCAGTGACGTATGTCCAAGGTTTGTTTTTCTAATCTTTAATGGAAATAGGCCAAAACTTGAGCCCTGGATCCAAACACCTTCTTCCTCATCCTGAACTTTGGCAAAAGTCAGGTTTCGATCCAAATCCAAACTGTGCCACTTTGGGGGGGAGGGATAGCTCAGTCTCCGATTTTTAGTTTAGTTTAACTTTGATCACTTTGGGGTTTTCATTCTGTTTGCTAGAAATCAGTGGACAGCGTTCTTGGTGACGTGGCGGGGAGAAGATGTTTTATAAATGAAATAATAATGATATAGCCAACCCTAAACATTAAAAAATCATGAGTCAGGCTCCCAAAAATACTCAGACTGGCTAAAACAATCATGGAACATTAAAAATAATACATTTTGCATGCTTTTTCTTTGCCTTCTGGTGTAGGAACCATTAGCGTTCACATTTTCAAGATTTTTCCCTGCAGCTGCAAGGGCTAGACATTTCATTTTAAAAAAAATGAAAGTTGAGATTCTTGTTTCCCAAGCCTCCAGCACCTGGGGCTTTAAGATAAGCACCAAATATTGTGGGACTCATGATAAAATCATGGGAGTTGGCAATGCTGTAAACTGCAACACCAATAATATATTTCGGGTAGCAATAGGACTGCAGGATAGCAACACCTTGTTATGCATCGCTAATGTTCTTCTCTCTCATACTAGTTCAGCAAATAATCAAGCTTTTTTTATTTGCATTGCTCATCTTTGAGGTATGATTCTCCTCTCACACCAGCTTCACTCCACTGAAGCTCCATTGGCTTCACTGATCACTCCTGATTCATAAGTGAGCCCAGAATTAGGCTCCCCATCGACCTCTTCGGGACAGATTGTTATTTACCTACAGACTTCAATAGGGGGCAGTGTAGAGTTGCACCAGCCTAGAGGGAGCTGCAGGACGGTTGTGTCTCCACTCTTCCCTATGCCTTTCAGTGCCTACTGCATGGGAATGCATAGAGAGAGCAGTCCTTGCACTCTCAAAAGAACAGGGTCTGAAATTACCCTTGTGTCTAGGGTTGCCAACCCTCCAGGATTGTCCTGGAGTATCCAGGAATTGAAGATTAATTTTTAATGGAAGATTATGTTATGTGATGAAACCTCCAGGAATATGTCCAACCAAAATTGGCAACCTATGACCTTGTCCCTTTGTGTGGTGCAAAAGGGAGATGGACAATGGAAGCTCCTTGCAACACTCCACACATCTGCACTAGGGCCAGGGCCAGGCTGACCCTTCATGCTGTGGTGGAGACATTAGGGGATGGCAGCAGCACTGAGTGCTGGAGTCAAAATTATTGCTACAAATGAATCCTCAGCTAGTTAATATTTTTGGACTTCTCTTATCCAAGCAGCATTTATGTTAGGTACAGGGCTGTTACGGGGTCAGCTATTTCACTATCTACCTGTGGTGTGTCACTTGTACAAGAATATGCCTAAACCCCTAAACTTCCATTCACTCTTCAGTATAAACACACAGAGCTCTGATTATCATGTGAACATGACAAGAGGAATGAGCATCACATGCCTTCCAATTTGCTACATTTGTTTTTTTGTAAATATTCTCCTGGTGGAAGTTAAGTAGTAAACAGATGTCCATTGGAAAAGATGTTTCATTATCTTTCTCTCGTTTGACAAATGCTTGAAGAGCAGATATAAAATAAAAAATAAAGTAGAACCTTCCTTGAAATGTGCATAATTATAACTTACACTGCAGTATAAATCAGCTGTCCTGATCACTTTTTCGGCTCTTTACTAGTCTACTCATAAGTCCATATTTAGGTACCTAGCTCCACAGAAGTCAGTGGGTGTTTTGCCATTGATTTCAGTGAAGCCAGGATTTTACCCATATCATTTGGCTTGATTTCCAGAGGTTTTAAACACCCCCAACTCCCACTGACTTCAGTGAGTGCTCAGCATCTCTAAATAGCGGGCCACTTTTTTTTAGGTGCCGAATTTTGGCCTAACTTTATATGTATTTTGGTCACCTATAAGAACTCTAGACTGTTACTGACCTCAGCGGGAGAACTGTGCCTTAAAGAAGAATCAGACAAATCCCACACCTCCTATATTTGATATATGGCATAGGACGTGCACATTTTTCTGGTGCTTCCTAAGCTCGTAATTTGCGATCCACCTTAATGCTGTTTAGTGAATTTATTGGTTGACAGTAACACTCCATCAGGTTTATAGAGTTTTTGCTCTCTTTGGGTGCTCATAACATTTTTTAAAAGGACTGTTTAGTTATTTTTATATAGATGCCATATGGGTGAGTTGGTACTGGAGTGAAATAATATTTTTAAGGAACTAGGAGAATGCATCAAAACTCTGCTGACACTTTCACGGATGGGGATATTTGGTTAAATAGATGTTTATCTAGGCAAGTCATCGTCTGGCTAGCAGCATACTGAATGTTTCTAAGCAGCTAACTTATGTATACTAAACAAATTTGGTTTGGCTGCAGCTCGAGCTGCCCTGTGGAAATTCTCAACATACATTTGTTTGATTGAGCTGTCATTTTCAGTTGATCTGCTGATGATCTGTGTCACTTTGTTTAAATGTCCTGGTGTATTTTTTATACAGTGTGCTTTCTGTGATGGATTAAATTGAGGTGAAATTCGAGAGTTACTCCTGTTTTTGATTTCTATGTTCTCAGACAGGTGGGTCTGAAATGACAAAGAACGTCTCACACAAACACATGAAAAACAGAATAGAGTAGATGCCCTTATGATTTAAAACATCCATAGACGTGTCAGCTACCAAATGCTCCTGTTAAAGAAGTTGCTGGGATTTGCACTTTAAACAACAAATAGTATTTATTTGGACTGTGCCACGGTTACAGCTAACGTAATATTTATTTAAGGTGTCATATGTCAAACTGCACATGAATAACAATAGAAATGATGAAGACTGTCCAGCTGCCATCTATTTTTGGGGTGCTAGCTTGATCAGAGCTAGTGCAGGTATGTCTCTTTGAGCTGGAATCTACATCTTCAGCTCAGAGTATAGACGTACCCTAGTATTATGCCCCTGTTCAAAATTGGAAACCTGACAGGTTGTGACTTGATCTAGTTTGTGAGTGTGAACTAATGGCACAGCTTCACTTAGAATGCAGGTGCTTGTGACTACCATGTATGTTAGGTCCACCAGAGCACCCTGCCTTTTAGACCAGCCAAGAAAGAGCTGAGGAAGGTTTTCATCCCTTTAATTCATGTGTGTATGGAAATACCTTCTTAACTTGCTTTTCTCCCTAGCTGTTTTTGCTGAGTTTTATTCTTTGCCATGTGCTGCAATTGGAACCTTTCCTGTAGTCTGCAACATCTGAAGAATCTGTGATAAAGAAGCCAGTGGCTTGTGCTGGGGCTTCTGATACTTTGATGAAAGAAGAGGGAACCTTTTGTTTAGCTCATGTAATCAGGAATTTAGTGCATTTCCAACATGCAAAGCAAGGTAGAAGACAAGGTTGCCCTGATGTATGAGCATCCAAATGCAAAGTGTTTGTATCTGAATACAAGGAACATGAGACACAAATGAACAGAGCTGGGTGAATAACAGATTCTTCAGTTCAGTGGCTGAACTGGAAAAATTAAAAAAAAATTGTTTGGATTGAATGGAAACAAAATTTTTTAAAATTTCACAGCAGAATAAAAAATTCAAAAATTGTTTCTTTTCAGTTGAACAAAACATTTTATTTCGCCTGAAATGAAACACGTTTTTTAAAATAAAATTTAGGGAAATTTCAAAATGAAACATCTTTCTGAAACAAAAAGTTGAAATGTTTCATTCTGGAAATTCTGAAACAATGTTTTGACATTTCTGGAAGTAAAAAAAAAAAAAAAGGAGGAATAGTTTTGGTTGACCTGTATCTGCAATTTTTGAACCCCCCCCCCATTTGTACAATTTTTTCTTCAGCTCTGTAAGTGAGAAGAGCTAGAAGTGATACATGCTAGAGATTATCCAGTGGGCATAATTGTAACTTAATTTAGTGGAGGGATTTTCAATCCTGGAATGTCAGTACAAATTAATATAATTCGTTCGCTATAGGAGAGATAGAAAAAGGTGAAGTAGAAGGAGGGGTGTCACTAAAATAGATAAAGTGATGCGAATAAGTGAAGCATATAGTAAGCATACAGTGAAGAGTGTGGTGATGAATAATTTTTTTGGCTAAGTATATAAAGAATTGTAAAACAAAGAACAGACACCACGAGTATCCGTTACAGCCCAGCAGAAGGTGAGGTGAGCAAGAATGGAAAACTCTTGTAAAAGTTCACAAAGTCCTAAAAACCACAAGGTAGCCAAAGCCGGGAGAGTGGGGGATTTAAATATTCATGTAATTATTGCGTAAAAACCCCCACAACTAAACATACATCAAAGAATTTCCTAAATTACATAACAACAACTCTATGATAAAGAGGAGACACTATCCTGGATTTACTTAATTTGTGCAAAAAAAATCATTTCTTTTGAAATTGTCCAGTGTTTTTAATGAAAAAACAAAAACTTTAATATGGGGGAGGGAATTAGGATTTTTTCCACTTTTGCTATATTTTTTCTTTTTTTACTACCTTCTCAGTGACAAAATGGAAATATGAAAAAAAGGGGGAGGGTGAGAAAGGAAAAAATGGGCAAGAAATAGAGGAGGAATCTAAAGTTTTTCAGGGAAAATTGAAAAAACAGAACAAAACCCCACAAAAATAAAAACAAACAAATAAATCTCAACAGGTAGAATTGGGCCTAATAAGAAATACTGACACGTATTGCACATAAAATAGCGTTACATTCCCAGGAAGAAAATGTAGTGAATTTAGAAACCTAGTGAGCACAGTGCAATAGGAGAAAAGTCCAGAGGCAACCAACAAGAATACCCTGTTGATTAAGATTTGCAGGGAAGAGATAAGGACAGTTAAGTAGCTCAGTGAGTTGGGGCTGGATTTTGCAAACTGTTTGCATTAGTTTGCAACTAGTATACATTAAAAAAAAAGTGTACTTTTTTAATGAGTATTTCACAACCCAAAAAAATTGTGTAGCAAGTGTCCCTGCTTTTGGTTTTGAAAATATAATCACCTTTGAGCCATACAAAACCAGATATAAATACACTTAATGTACTGCTGTAAGACACAGAATATATCCCCATCTGTAGTGTGAAGGATAGGCTCTTCTTAAGATTCATGTCCTTTCCAATCAGCTAAGTATGTTCTGTTTATTATTGTTATGACCTTGCAGAGGTACGGCTATTGGTAGTGTATTGGTTACCGCTGTCTCCATTAGGGTTTCAAGGACTTAACTACATTGTATCACAGTGACACCCAAATATAATTAAGACTCTCTCAGTGTAATAACATAATTAAAAAGCTGTCTATTTGGTTGTACAACAGCGTCGGTTGCCATTGTGTTGTAGCTAATTTATCCCGAGTAAACACTGTGAACTATTAACACTTTATGCCTGGATATACTGCACAAACAGGTATGTGAGGGATGGTAAGCACATCTTCCCACTCACACTGCTGTAGGTTTAGGAGACTGTGGATGCTACATGTCTAGGGGAGCTCTGAAGGTGAATTCCTGCAGCATTTAGCAGACACCTGCAGAACCTCCCTCTAGGCAAATAAAAGGTGGGTGCATACCACTCTGACTGGTACTTGTGACATATTTTACCTGGGTCCAACCCTAGGGATTCAACAACAATAATAAAAGTAGGTAATTACTGATCTTAAGCATTTAAAAAACAAACAAAAAAAAAATCTCCCCAAGCTCCCTTTTATTTTATAGTCATGGCAATGAGTCCACAATAGTCCACTACCTGAAGGAGCTCAGATACTATGGTGAAGAGTGCAGTATAAGAACCTGTATAGAATTAGGATAGAATAGTGGGTGAATATGCATTTTTACTTTGTCGGTTTTTCTATATTTCTATGAGAAGTTTGTTTTTAAAATATTAATAAAGAAATAGAATGTGTCATAACTCTGTAAATTCCAATCCATACACAGTATTTCACACACTCTCAAAGCCCCCCCACCATCCCCGCTGTCAACAAATCTGCCATGTGCATGGAGCCTTATCTGGTAATCATTATCTCAGATCTCATTTCCTCCTGCTTTACACTGTCTATGCTCTACCTGGACTGCTCTTCTTAATAATCCTTTTGTGTCTTTCCCCAACTTCTGTTTTCATGCTTTCTTCCATCCCCTTGTCCCTTATTCCTGGGACTTTCTACCTCATTAATTAGGGCCTCTGTTCCCTTGCTCTCATTCCTTTTTTCCGTGTGCTTATTTGTACAAAGCTCTTCACCTGAACTGTACAGAATCAATCCCTTCAATAGAAGACAATGAGCTTGACATGACTTTAGTACTTGTAACATTTTCCACCTTGACTCCAAGGGAGTTTAAACATATGGCTTGCATGGCCTTTTGTGAGTCAGGCAGTATGGGCCATATTCCCTTTGAAGTTTCTGTGGTGTCCCTTCAATGAAATCGATGGGTTTGCACTCTGGTGTAAGTGAGAAGAGAATCTCACCTATGTGGGCAAGTGGAAACACATTTTTTTTTTTTTTTGGTAACTAGAACATTAACTTACTCAGATTGCTGACCCTTGACCAATCATTTCCATTAACTCCTTGGAGCTTAGAGTGAGACTTGCTCAACTCCTAAAAGCAAATGTATTAGTACTCATGGGCTAGGACTGTGGTGACTGTTGGCAGCAAGGGGTTAAACTCCTTTTTTATTCTTAATGCCCTTGCCTAACAAAACTGCATGACCTGGCATTTTTTTTCAAGTGATTACACTTTGCTGCATTATAATGGAGCAAATGCATTTGCGTCTTAGAACCATACACTACCAGATACTGACATGTTAAACATCTCCTGTGGCTTACCATACGCATCAGGGTTGTGGACCTCCCTCTGTTTTCTCATTATGCCAAATAATGAAACATGGAAATAATTCTAATCCTTTCTTCTGGTTTTGCTGTACCTTTGAAAATATGATAAACTCAATCCAATTAAAAGTCATTACCTCCACAAAGCTCAGTCTCTATCTATAACCTTTGTTTTATAATTCACTCTGTTATCTGTCTTCATTATAATTTGGTGGAATAGTCTTCTTTTATTACTGTTTTCCGTTGGAAAGAGGCATGTGATTTCCAATGCTACTTTGTTACACATTTCAGTTTAAAACGGAAGAGATGTACTAATGAGTGTTAAAGAAAAAAATTCAGTTACACTGATTTATTACACTGAGATAAAGTTTCATTCATGTGGATTATATAACTGTAGATTTAAGTAATCATTTTGAGTTAAAAGTATTGTTTTGCAGCACTAGTTTTCTGTTCTAGTGCATTATTGTTTATATCTCATTGAAGATAAGAGTTTTACTTAAATTTTATCCCCAGTTTACTCGGTTGGACAGAGAAATTAAAGTCACATATTGATGTTGTATTTCATCAGTTCAAATGAAAGGGTCCTTTCCTTAGTTTTCAACTGAACATGTTAATTTTCAGCAGAATAACAGCTTAAGTAATTTATGTGAGACTATACATACTGTTTTTTATCACTACGACAATCAAACAGTGATCAAAACATTATGGATCAAAATAATGGTCTATCAAGTCCATTATCCTGCCTCCAACTGAGGCCTGTACCTAATGCTTAAAATTTCACAGCAGACTTTTTTTTCTGAACCTGATACATATAATGAGTATAGTCATTGAGGCTAATTAGTATATATTAACTATAGCAGCTTCATTCAATTTTAATATTTCACTGAGCTCAATAAATTGAGCGATCATTCATTTAAGAGAGAGGTTCCATACATATGGGCTAGATCCCCATCTGGTGTGAAACGTTGTATCCTGATTGATTTACACTAGCTGAGGATCTACCCCATAACATACCAATCTGGCAGGTGGCATTTCCCTGTTCCCTTACTTGCCTCCCTCCCCTGTATGTATCTCAGCAAAGATTTTGAAAGTCAAATATATATTTATTCCATTGAGGAAAACTTTATCATCCAGCACCACAGTTTACAGGCACTAGCTGGTGATATAATGGGTAGTTTAAACCCTGCTAACTGCAAATAATTTTTCAACAGTGTTTATGATTGCAGTAGACGCTAGCAGACCAGAAGTACAGATAACATAAATATTTCTACCAAAGATGGTTGTACTGGAGCTATAAATAAAATTAGATTCAACTTGTAAATAAATTCAGTTTTTGCCAGCAAATATTTATAATTCTTTGTTGCTGCATGTAATATAGTAATTTATATGGAAAATGTGCAGAAACACATAGGGCCAGGTTTTGCTTCTCAGTTATACAGGTGCAACTTCCACTGACATCAAGGAGAGCTGTACCCATATAAATGAAAGTAGAATTTGACCCATAGTCTTTCAGTACTGGATCCTAATTAAGAGACAGTGTCTGGTGCACATCAAATGCCTTAGACTGTGTTACTCAATTAGACTTGAGCAACACTTCACAGAGCACCAAATGCTACTAGTTATTGTACAAGCTGATATTGACAATTTCCAGAAACAGTGTATAGTTCCCGATGCAGTTAACATATTGTGACATTGTATTAACTACTAGTCTCGTACCACCATTTAGCGATGTTGAAATTGTCTTCTCTCAAACTACAATTGCTCTTGAGTTTCTTGTTTTCCTATAAGAAAAGGAGGACTTGTGGCACCTTAGAGACTAACAAATTTATTTGAGCATAAGCTTTCGTGAGCTACAGCTCACTTCATCGGATGCATTTAGTGGAAAATACAGTGGGGAGATTTATATACACAGAGAACATGAAACAATGGGTGTTACCATACACACTGTAACGAGAGTGATCACTTAAGGTGAGCTATTACCAGCAGTAGAGTGGGTGGGGGGAGGGGGGACTTTTGTAGTGATAATCAAGGTGGGCCATTTCCAGCAGTTGACAAGGTCTGAGGAACAGTGGGGGGTGGGGTGGGGGATAAACAAGGGGAAATAGTTTTACTTTGTGTAATGACCCATCCACTCCCAGTCTCTAGTCAACCCTAAGTTAATTGTATCCAGTTTGCAAATTAGTTCCAATTCAGCAGTCTCTCATTAGAGTCTGTTTCTGAAGTTTTTTTATTGAAGAATTGCAACTTTTAGGTCTATAATCGAGTGACCAAAGAGATTGAAGTGTTCTCTGACTGGTTTTTGAATGTTATAGTTCTTGACGTCTGATTTGTGTCCATTTATTCTTTTACGTAAAGACTGTCGAGTTTGACCAATGTACATGGCAGAGGGGCATTGCAGGCACATGATGGCATATGTCACATTGATGGATGTGCAGGTGAACGAGCCTCTGATAGTGTGGCTGATGTAATTAGGCCCTATGATGGTGTCCCCTGAATAGATATGTGGACACAGTTGGCAACGGGCTTTGTTGCAAGGATAAGTTCCTGGGTTAGTGGTTCTGTTGTGGTGCCTAATCACATTCTTGTCAACTGCTGGAAATAGTCCACCTTGATTATCACTATAAAAGGTCCCCCTTCCCCTGCCCCCCCCCCCCCCGCGCTCTCCTGCTGGTAATAGCTCACCTTAAGTGATCACTCTCATTACAGTGTGTATGGTAACACCCATTGTTTCATGTTCTCTATGTATATAAATCTCCCCACTGTATTTTCCACTGAGTGCATCCGATGAAGTGAGCTGTAGCTCACGAAAACTTATGCTCAAATAAATTTGTTAGTCTCTCAGGTGCCACAAGTACTCCTTTTCTTTTTGTGAATACAGACTAACACGGCTGCTACTCTGAAACCTTGTTTTTCTATAAACGTTTTTCGCCAAAGCACTCAAAGTTTTATACTAATTCTTCCTTCAGTAACTCATATGTCTCTCTAATATACTGATTTTCATGTTTTCCTCAGGTAAAATATGGCAAATGTAAGGAAACTCAATGTGAAGTTTTTTTTCATATGCTGGGGAACTCTGAAAACTGGATCCTTTTGAATTATTCACATTATGTTTTAATTACAATTATTTTGGAATGAGACATAGTCTGAAGTTATTCAAAGACATAAACCTTCCCTACACTGACCCTTGAAGAATCAGAAGTCACTATTTCTCTTCCCCTATTTATTCTTGTAAGAACAAAGCACATTTTAATACGTATAATAAAAGCCATAGTGGAGGACATGAAAAAGAAGTTGATTTCTATACTCTTCAAGTAAGAAATAAAACCAAATTCATGGTTAACTTTGTGTGCTTTTATATTGCTGTTTTCACATTCCTTTGTATCTGCAATCTGTAGCTACAACTCCCTCTTCTGAGGGACGTGCATAATTATTTTCTTTATGTTGGAGGTTATCGGTGCCAGAATGGCTTTCTGTTGTGTAGCAACAAAGGGGAAAGTGTGGCTGCGTCAAATCAGTTGTGAAAAAGCAGTTTATAATCTTGCTTCATAATACATAGATAACTCGTATAACAGGAATGCTAAAATCTGTGGACCAAATTTTGTTTTCTTTGTTACATTAATGCCAATCTGAAGAAATTCTCTGGACTTCAGTTAACAACAGGGCAGACATTGGCCTAATTTATAAATTGATGGTAAGTCTAAAGTAATTGTTCTGGATTTATATCAGTGTAACTGAGATCAGAATCTGCCCCTGTGGCCTAACATGTGACAATATATAACAAACTCTATCTAATAGAAGGTTAGGCTCCAATTCTGCACCCCTTATTCATCCTGAGTAGCACTTACACATGCAAATAGTTTCATAGAATTTCTTAGTACTATTCACATAAATACCACTCAATATTGGTAAGGAATGCAGAACCAGGCCCTTAGAAAATATTCAGTACTTCATTTGCTTTTTACATTTGTGTTAGGGTCAAATAATACAAATATATATATATATATAAAACAGCAATATATTTGAAGACTATGGAAAAATAGTTTTTTCTTTCACCAATTCAGATTAAACTGTGATCATAGAATCATAGAATATCAGGGCCCCAGGACCGACCCTTGGGGCACTCCACTTGATACCGGCTGCCAACTAGACATGGAGCCATTGATCACTACCCGTTGAGCCCGACAATCTAGCCAGCTTTCTACCCACCTTATAGTGCATTCATCCAGCCCATACTTCCTTAACTTGCTGACAAGAATACTGTGGGAGATCGTGTCAAAAGCTTTGCTAAAGTCAAGAAACAATACATCCACTGCTTTCCTTTCATCCACAGAATCAGTAATCTCATCATAAAAGGCGATTAGATTAGTCAGGCATGACCTTCCCTTGGTGAATCCATGCTGGCTGTTCCTGATCACTTTCCTCTCATGCAAGTGCTTCAGGATTGATTCTTTGAGGACCTGCTCCATGATTTTTCCAGGGACTGAGGTGAGGCTGACTGGCCTGTAGTTCCCAGGATCCTCCTTCTTCCCTTTTTTAAAGATTGGCACTACATTAGCCTTTTTCCAGTCATCCGGGACTTCCCCTGTTCGCCACGAGTTTTCAAAGATAATGGCCAATGGCTCTGCAATCACAGCCGCCAATTCCTTCAGCACTCTCGGATGCAACTCGTCCGGCCCCTTGGACTTGTGCACGTCCAGCTTTTCTAAATAGTCCCTAACCACCTCTATCTCCACAGAGGGCTGGCCATCTCTTCCCCATTTTATGATGCCCAGCACAGCAGTCTGGGAGCTGACCTTGTTAGTGAAGACAGAGGCAAAAAAAGCATTGAGTACATTAGCTTTTTCCACATCCTCTGTCACTAGGTTGCCTCCCTCATTCAGTAAGGGGCCCACACTTTCCTTGGCTTTCTTCTTGTTGCCAACATACCTGAAGAAACCCTTCTTGTTACTCTTGACATCTCTTGCTAGCTGCAGCTCCAGGTGCGATTTGGCC
Source organism: Lepidochelys kempii (assembly GCF_965140285.1). Lineage (NCBI taxonomy): Eukaryota > Metazoa > Chordata > Testudines > Cheloniidae > Lepidochelys > Lepidochelys kempii. The sequence continues at coordinate 17,489,821 of NC_136388.1, forward strand.
CTCCTGATATCATTCCTACATGCCAGAGCAATATTTTTATACTCTTCCCTGGTCATATGTCCAACCTTACACGTCTTGTAAGCTTCTTTTTTATGTTTAAGATCTGCTAGGATTTCACCATTAAGCCAAGCTGGTCGCCTGCCATATTTACTATTCTTTCGACTCATTGGGATGGTTTGTCCCTGTAACCTCAACAGGGATTCCTTGAAATACAGCCAGCTCTCCTGGACTCCTTTCCCCTTCAAGTTAGTCCCCCAGGGGATCCTGGCCATCCGTTCCCTGAGGGAGTCAAAGTCTGCTTTCCTGAAGTCCAGGGTCCGTATCCTGCTGCTTACCTTTCTTCCCTGCGTCAGGATCCTGAACTCAACCAACTCATGGTCACTGCCTCCCAGATTCCCATCCACTTTTGCTTCCCCCACTAATTCTACCCGGTTTGTGAGCAGCAGGTCAAGAAAAGCGCCCCCCCTAGTTGGCTCCTCTAGCACTTGCGCCAGGAAATTGTCCCCTACGCTTTCCAAAAACTTCCTGGATTGTCTATGCACCGCTGTATTGCTCTCCCAGCAGATATCAGGAAAATTAAAGTCACCCATGAGAATCAGGGCATGCGATCTAGTAGCTTCCGTGAGCTGCTGGAAGAAAGCCTCATCTACCTCATCCCCCTGGTCCGGTGGTCTATAGCAGACTCCCACCACTACATCACTCTTGTTGCACACACTTCTAAACTTAATCCAGAGACACTCAGGTTTTTCTACAGTTTCGTACCGGAGCTCTGAGCAGTCATACTGCTCCCTTACATACAGTGCTACTCCCCCACCTTTTCTGCCCTGCCTGTCCTTCCTGAACAGTTTATAACCATCCATGACAGTACTCCAGTCATGTGAGTTATCCCACCAAGTCTCTGTTATTCCAATCACATCATAGTTCCTTGACATCACCAGGACCTCCAGTTCTCCCTGCTTGTTTCCAAGGCTTTGTGCATTTGTATATAAGCACTTGAGATAACCTGTTGATCGCCCCCCATTCTCAGTATGAGGCAGGAGCCCTCCCCTCACAGACATTCCTGCCTGAGCTTCCTCCCGGTATCCCGCTTTCCCACTTACCTCAGGGCTTTGGTCTCCTTCCCCCGGTGAACCTAGTTTAAAGCCCTCCTCACTAGGTTAGCCAGCCTGCTGGCAAAGATGCTCTTCCCTCTCTTCGTAAGATGGAGCCCGTCTCTGTCCAGCACTCCTCCTTCATGGAACACCATCCCATGGTCAAAGAATCCAAAGCCTTCTCTCCGACACCACCTGCATAGCCATTCGTTGACTTCCACGATTCGACGGTCCCTACCCAGGCCTTTTCCTTCCATGGGGAGGATGGACGAGAACACCACTTGCGCCTCCAACTCCTTTATCCTTCTTCCCAGAGCCACGTAGTCTGCAGTGATCCGCTCAAGGTCATTCTTAGGTCATGATTTAAAAGTAGCTTCAAATATATAACATGTGCCCCTTATTCCTGCTGACAGTGTTTGTGGTTTTACAACTACACTTCCTATTTTTAAAATGTTTTCTTTTCTCTTGTTGTGGAGTGACAGACCTATGCAAACATCAGGGGCAACTTTAGTGAAACAGTGAGCATGCCTGGACAGAAAGTGTTGTCAGATGTACAAAAGAAATAAACTGAAAAAAAATAGAGAAACGTATTTTCAAACAGAACAGCCTTAGATGTTATTTGTAACACTAGGAAGGAAATATTTCGGTGATTGTAAAATTTATGGTGTCATTTTAAAGACAAAACAGAAGTATGAGCCGGATTGTTCTCATAATTATACCCGATTTACAATGGTATACCTCCGTGGAAGGCCATGCACTTACTGTTGACTTACAGCAGCGTATGTGAAATCAGAATCAGGCCCAGTACCTCTGCAAAGGGCCACCAACCTATGTTTATATATAATAAACAATCAGTGACTTCCAGTTTATGTGCATAAGTGAATTAAGCCGGCTACACACGGGGACCTAAAATACGGTTCCATTAACAATGGCTTGTTAGTACTCAGAGGTGACCCTGCTTAAAATAAAGAAAAAACCCAGACAGCGATAACCACAAACTATGTCTTAGAATGCAAAATTGGAACTGCAATCACAATTTAGTCACAAATAACAGTCAATAATCTAATCAGTGGTAATATCCCATTTTTGTGAACTCCAACTAACTGGGAATTATTATCTGCATTCTAGAGAGACAAAGTGGGTGAGGTAATATCTTTTATTGGACCGGCTTCTGTGGGTGGGAGAGGCAAGCTTTCAGGCTTACACAGAGCTCTTCTTCAGGTCACCAACAGAAGTTGGTCCAATAAAAGATATTACCTCACCCACCTTTTCTCTCTAATATCCTGGGACCAACACAGCTACAACACTGCATGTCTACATTCTACTCAGACTGTAAACTCTTCGGGGCAGGGACTATCTGTTTGTTGTGTATGTACAGTGCCTAGCACAATGGGGTCCTGATTCCTGGTTAAAAGCTTGAGGCCACAATACAGTTGTTAATAAATAACAAGGATTATATCCAGTTCTGCTGAACAGTTCTGTGGATAATGAGTGGCATAAACCACTTTCAGTATGTGTGCTGATAATATTTTCATATGGAATAATGTAGTTCTTGGTCAGTGGCTCTTTCATGTCTGAAGATATCAGCCCGGACCCTCACATCCAGAGGACTGTTCCTAAAGGCAAGGATCTTTATCTGACTTTCCACTAAAAGACATAGAGGAGACTACCGCTAAACTATATCTCATTGGGCACAGAGGCTGTCTGATGCCTCCCACTTGGCTCATATGTGGCCTAACACAGCTCCTGAAACTCCCAGGTTGCCAACTGCTAATTTGCAACTTTTCCTGACCACCTCCACTCTAGAGCTAAACTAATGTGTTTTGTAATCAACCAGTTCCTGCCTGTGACAGTCCTTTCTTAAATACCTGTTTAAACAGTAATTTAGATAAAGGTGTCCCATTTGTATAGGAAATGCCTGCTTTGTTTCAGATACACTTACAAATAATTACTGTAGTATTGCTTGAGCTGGACAGAAATGTTGGGTCAAACAAATATGGAAAGACTCTGGTCACATCAGAGTTCCCAGTCTATATCCTTGGAGTGCCATTTGAAAATATTCTTCCATGGCCCATCCAGGCCCATCCTGGCTTTTCTCAGGGAGATGACTAAATCGCTTATCCTTAGTTGTACCCAAGAAGACCTTAATAAAATGACAATGTATTAAAGGCTCCTGTCACACATGTTCAAAAATACAAGCAGAACTCCAAACTTCTGATGTGTGACAAGCGGGCCTCCAAGATCAGAGTGTGAGTTGTGTGCTAGTAACTGTGGAGGTCAGTGGGAGCTTTGTGTGTATGCATCCCACAGCAGAAACGGGCTGAAGTGAGAAAGGTCCCATAGACTGAGAAAAGGAGAAAGAAAAACAGTGATATTTGCTTGACTTTATTAATTAGAAATGAGTTGGAACATCAAGATCAGGATCCAGATTTTGATCCCTTCAGTGTTTTTGTACCCTGAGCTTTGGTTTGGCCCATCCCTAGTATTAATGCATGTAATGCACCACTATGCCTGTTTGTCATCTGCATATGATCAGGTGACATTCAAGCCATAGAAAGGCACTGCCAATAGTGTAGTCAAGGGTCAATGGATTTTACCCATTTCTCATTTGGAGAATATGGAGTTTAGTTTAGGATGGTTGACCCGCTTCTTTTTTTTTAATCACTGCCATCCTGGGCACAGCTCCACGCAATGTCCTTGCACTGCATTGCTGACTGCACTCCTGCCTCTGCCTTGTGCACCCCGAGCATTCGACTCACCAGCTGCTGCAGCTGAAGGCAAAGTAGCTGTAGCTGCATCAGCTTCCCTGGCTCTTACACATGCTATATCCCATTATTTAATTGCCCTTGGAAGGGAAGAGCGTGCTAAACTACTAAACATATGTCCAAGTGGAAGGAAATCCAGCCCCTCCTCCCTGTTCCACACAGAAGCCCAGCATGCTGTTTAAAGTAACCCCAGGTTACTCTCCCAGGTCCCAGAGAGGTTAAGGCTGTGGTGTCAACTTTGGCACATGGATGTCTCCTGGCTTCATCAGGCACATCCCCAGCCTGCAGCCACATGTACTGTTTCCTGATGGCATGCAAGTTGGAGCAGAAAGTGCAAACACTGGTGTCCACCCTGGTCTTTTAGTAGCAATTAACCTTTCCTACAGGGTTTCCTTTGAAGCTTTTTTCATGTTTTTATTGCAAAACAGCAGCAAGGAATTTGATGGCGGGAAATGTCTTCTGTATTACCTAATCTTTTCTATTTCCCTATCAGAGGTCTCAGTGACTTCATCCCATTTCTAATGGGGAGAGTTATTTGATCTTAAGGAGTCCTGCTTGAAATTCCAAATTGCAGCACTATATGTGTGAGTGGTTGGCTATTTATATAGACAATTGTACTTGGAAGCACAGACCCTGGGGCCTAATTCTGATCTCACAGCAGTTTTATATCAGTGAAATAACTTCTGATTTACATTGGTTTAAGTTTGAGCAGAATGAGGCCCCACATTTTCTGACACTCTGGGCCAGGCCCTCAGCTGGTGTAAATGGAGCACTGATCTAAGAGATTTTTTAAAAATGGTTTTCAAATGTCTGGAAGGTATAATTCAGCTTTTTGGTTTTTTAAGTGTTTGTTTTTATATTTTTCTTAGACTGTATTGCCCTTGTAAGCAGAATGATGCCCTGGCATTCAGTTCAGACACTGCTTTTAGGCAGAAGGGCACACATGTGCAATTCATCACCACGGGATTTAAAATGTAAAATCAACTTGTTTTAAATTATGCATTGGGTGCAATTGCTGGACACTGAAGGGGGTTACAGGTGTGACCAGAGCAGAATAAAAATGGAATTGTACCATTAGTATATCTCCATTGGCCAATGGACAGCAGCTGAGGATCTGGCTCCATACATTTAAGGCTGTAGATCAGTTTGACCAGAGGTATGAATGGTTTTAGCCTTTTTTGAGACTGAAAGAGAAATTTAACTGGAGTGCAGCAAACACACTCTGGAGGAGAGAAGTTGAGTATGGCACATCTGCAGTGCAATACTTGCTAGGGTTTAAAGGCTCTGTCTTTCAGGGGTGTGGTTGGGACCTGTGTGAGAGCAGTGCTGAGCCATTTATGGAGTGACTAGACAGGGTGCTTTGTAACAGGGCCAAAAGTTGGGAAGGATGGAATGAAGGATGTTGAGTTCATTTATGCAGAGTGAATTGCGTGAACTGCTCCTATGTGCTGTAGAAGGAAGGAGTTTTGGGATACTCAGATTGAAGGTGGGAACTGGTGTGGAGGAAAGCAGAGTGGGTCGGTTTGAGGAGGGAGCATGAGGGGTAGGAATGTAGTATTTAACTGTGAAGTGGGGGAGCAACAAACTGACAGAGGAGCCCCAAGGGAGTTAGGTATCCGTATCTTAGGGAAATTCAGGGGATTTGGTTGCCTAACTCCCTCAGGCCTCTTTGAAAATCCTTGCCATAGCTCATAAGCCATGTGCAGATGCCATGGATCATTGAGCAGCACTCTGAGTGACACAGCTTCATGGGAACTTTGGAGACGTTTCTGTGACTGTGGTTCATAACCACCTCTGCTCTTGCTTTCTCCTAAACTCAGCTTTTCCGCATGCTTAGGCAAAGTGGCACTTGAAGATGCAACAGAAATATCATCAAATGTGACTGGTAGGCAGGTCATTTTAATGCACAGGACTGAAGTTAACCATTGCACTCTGACCACACCTTAATTCCTGTCCCTCTCATGGCCTATCTTCCTCTCTACTCAGCGCAGGATGTCATAGGCCTGATCCATGGGAGTTTTGCCATGAACATCAGTGGGAGTAGTATAAAGCCATCAGCAGCCTTTGTGCAGATGCTAAGCAAACAGCTAGAGTTGAATGCTAGTACTTTTCCTCTCAGCAACTCTTTCATCAGTCCTTAGCAGCCTTCAGGATCAAGCCATTCCTGCTGAACTCCACTCAACCTGAGCTCTCAGAGAAAGGACTTTTGAAACAGAAACAACGGTGAAAAATCCTTCTATGCATTTGTCTATCATCCCAGTGATTGAATTAATCAGGGGATTTTACACTCCTCTGAAGGACAGTCCTTAGGAAAAGTGATAAACAAACTAGTTGATATTGGGGGTCCAATTATTTAGAGCTCAGATGAAATTTGTCAAATCAAAGCATAGGGAAATGGGTAGCTGAACTTCCTTATGATGTCTGTGTGGTCACAGTTAGTTCCATATTAGAAGAAGAAAAACAATTCAGGGCTGTGAATATATTGCTTGCAGATGAAGTATCTGGTACATGCCAGGGGTGATGTATTAAAATGATTTGTTATGCCCCAATGTTTGTTGTCAGAAGTGGCAGAATCTTGAAAATGCAGACATAAAATTGTTAGGTAATATGTAATAAAGGCATGACAGATGACATTTTATCAGTGGAAAAACATTCAATGTGTGACCGTGCTAAAACATGTGCTTAAAGTTCCCCCTGTACTTAAGTGCCCTGTTGAACTAGGACCTAAATAATTTTCTTGGAAGAAAACTTGACTTTTTGGACATGGGGAAGGACTACTTGAATATTATGATGTGAGCTGTGCTGAATCATGCCCCCTGTGTAGTGACTTTTTGGGCCAGATCCTTGGCAGGTGTAATTTGCTGTAATTCCATTAAGGTCATTGGTGCTAGATTGATTTACATCAGCTGAGGATCTGTCCAACAGTTGCGTGGTGGACAGCTTTCCTTCTAAAGACTAATCTGAGGCCACCACATTTCTCTCTCTCCATATTTTAGATTGAATTTAAGCCATTGTCCCCTTAGTGAAACAAAGTCCAGTAAAACCTTCCCAATTTTCATTTGGCTGGGATTTCATTTGTGATTTGTAATTGCCAGTTTTCAATAGTAATTTCAAAGAGGAAATTGTTTAAGGTGCTATATGCACGCCATATTGGGCAACTGGGTTTGCTTATTATATACCTGTGTATGTAATTCAGTCACTGGTGACAGTGCTCGTGTACAAGTGTGCAAACTACTTTGGATGGTAAGAGCCCTCTGGCCTGGTTCTGAGTGGTGCTGAACATACACAGTTCCACAACAGAGAGATTGCGCAGCACCTCTTAGGATGAAACTCTACTGCAGTATGAGCCATTGATGAAGGTGCTGTAGAACAAGCAAACTGCCTTTTCTGCTTAATGTACAAGTTAAAAGGGTTTAAAGTATAAAACCCTTCAGCACATTTGCTTAATACAGTTCCTAACATTTGGATTCATTTTCAGGTGATGAATGTTTATATGAAAGCTTCCCTGAAGTTCCTTTGGAGGAAATGTCAGAGGTTGACGGAGAGGCTAGTAAACTGTCCCTCAGTGTCCAAGAGCCATCTTCTCCAGCAACATCCAGCGAAGCATTCACACCAAAGGAGGGGTCTCCTTACAAGGCTCCCATATACATTCCCGATAACATTCCCATTCCTTCAGAGTTTGAGCTCCGAGAGTCAAATGTTCCTGGAGCAGGATTAGGAATATGGACCAAAAGGAAGATTGAAGTAGGTGAAAAATTTGGGCCATATGTGGGAGAGCAGCAGGCAAATCTGAAAGATCGCAGTTATGGTTGGGAGGTAAGAAACTTTAAATTCTTTTGTTCTGTTCAACTGTTGTCAAAGTTTACAAACTCAGATGCATTTTTAGAGTAAGAGGATATGCTGTTGAAGTTAATGGTTATTTTGCATGCATAAGAACTGCTAGATTGAGTCTTTTGACATTTTATGGAAGAAAATAAAAGTATACATGCTCATATAAAAACATACAGGGAATCGCCACCATCACACCTAAACATCAAATCCTGTCTCTCTTCTATGGTAGGAAGAGGAGGCAGTCACTTATCTGAACTTTTATGTGGCAATTATGTTTTGTTTTCATGAAGCTCTGAAATATAACATGGGACTAGGAGAGAGGTCTGCCGCTGAAATTTATGGAACTCATTTGAAAAAATGTGGAAGTTTCTTTTAGTCACCAGAATCACTGATTTAGAATGGCCTAGAGGCATCATTATTTGGTAAACTATAGCTGCAAGACATGATGGTTTTCAGAGTTGGAAGCCTAAGGCCTTGATTCTACTTCCATTGAAGTCAATGGGTTCTTTACCATTAATTTTGATAGGAGTAGGATTGGGTCTTCAGCCTCATAAGCACAGCCCCACATTAGAGGTGGCATTGCTCCTCCTGGAGGCCTTCCAGAGCCCTACAGGATGCATCATAGCTCCACAGACTGAAGGAGGGAAGTGTGTGCTCCTCCCTGTGACTGGTCAGCACTGCTGGGTTTTATGGGTGGCGGGGCCATGGCTCTAGCTCCTTTCTTCTCCTTTTGGGGTAGTTAGCCCTTGCACTCTGGGCAGTATGAGGGGCTCTGTTCATGACTCCATGTACCCTCCCGACCCCTTGTGTGCCCTCTTAGGGAAGATGTTCAGGCTTGGCTGGAACCCCGCCTGAATGTCTCCATCACAGTTAGCCCCTTAGTTCAAGCTGTGAACCCGAGTCAGCTGTCATGGGCCAACCATGGGTGTCTAATTGCAGTGTAGACATACTTTTAATGACCAGTCACAAGCTGGCCGTTAATAACTTTCTCCTTTGAATCTGATCCCTTTGAGCAATCGGAAGGGAATCCACCCCCACTCCAGGCACCTCTCCTTTGCTAAGTACAACATTGCACAATTGTCTAGGCGTGTTATGTTTTTTATTCTGCTTAGATCCAAAGCATTATGTGTGGTTACCTGGAGGCATACTATTCAGACTACCTGGACCAATCAACTGATCCAACACTACACATTTTGTGTTTTTGTGGCTCAGATAAAAATTCAAGTCTTAAAAAAATCAGGTGTTTTTCTCAACATTGGTCTGATGTGACATAAAAATCGTTCTTGCATGAAACTTTTTATTCATAGTTTGAAAGATGTGAAGTAAAAATATAGGACAATCCCAATTTTCCATTTTTGTTTTTCATTGAGATGACAGATTTTTTGATAAGTAGGGGAGAAATGCTTAGTTTGCATTGCTCTCAGGAATATGGTGGGCCTTTGATGTACTCGGAGTTTTACTTACTCAGAGATCAAATAATTGGAGTTGTACTTTGGAGTATAGCTCTCAAAACACATGGTGGATCATAAATGTTTGGTTTGCTTTTAACCATCAGTAAATATTCGGTGAGTTCTTTGCAAACTTTCCATCCAGTTGTTTAAACACATGTGAGACCTGTGACAATATGACAGAAAAGTTTCAAGAGAAATTATAGACTTGGCAGAACTCTATAAAACTAACAGACCCTGATGCAATATAGTTACTGGTGAGAAATCTTTATTCTTTGAACAAGGCACCAGGAAGTCATAAACGCTGTCTAATAGCCACACCACAATGAAGCATGGATTGATAACGGAAGTTTAAAAAAAATTGCTGTCACACCATCTGAAATGTGAGTTGAACACCAGTCAAAACAAATACATTTTGGACCAGATCCTCAGGTGATGTAAAGCAGCACAGCTCCATGAACACAAGAGTTTGCTTCTGATTTAATTAAGGACACACTGCTGCTGAGTGACACCAGTTAAAGATGTGGCCTTTTGGTTTTACCTTTAAATATAGGCACGAATACTCTAGTTTTTAGTGCCTCAGGTTTCTTTTAATTTCAAAACCTTTTTGTCAGAACAACGAAGAAGAAGAAGAAGAAGAAGAAGAAATTGGAAGCTCGAAAGGTGAATTATTCTGAAGCCCTTCCAACACACTTGAATGAGAGTATTTATTTGGGAAAGCTGAAAAAAAAAGTGTTCTTCAGTTTTCCCAATCAAATCTAAACCACTCAAAGGTATTCAGTGAAACCCACGTAAAATTAGCAATAAATTGGAAATTGATCATCCACCTACAAATGCTTTGCAATCATAGAGGAGGCTAGAAACAGGTGAACAACAGAATACCGTATTGCTTCCAGCCTGTAAAATAAGTGTATTTATGACAAATTGAGGGGGGAAAACCTGGCAATAGGTAACTTTACAGTTTATAAAATAAACCAACCAAATCCAGGATACTCAAAGTCTAGACTAATACCGCATCTGTATTACTCACTCCAATAGGAAAAATTGGCCATTTTTGTTTTGAGTTTTGAGAGGGTTTTTTCTAAAGCTTAGTTAATACCAAATGCAAACAAAACAAAACAGGCTTGCAGACAGCGTGCATCAGTCTAACTTATTTTTTCATTCTGGATAAACCTGTGTTTGCTCTGGTGTAAATGTGTATCCAGATTGGTTACTGGCATGTTAAAAGGTCAAATTAAGATCATTGCTGGAAGACTAACACTAGGCCCTCCATACTCTAATTAATGGGCCCAACTCACTTCTGTGGAAGACACTGGTATCACTCTCATTGACTTCAAACACAGAACAAATATAGTCTTTCAGAGACATCACAGCCTTGTCAGGGTTAAGACAGCAGGTGTATCTTGGCTCCTGTTCTCTTTATGTTGGGAGCCGTAGAAAACATGTTGCTAGTGTAAGAGGGAGATAGACATTGTAGAGAGTGACAAAGGGAGGACAGTGACAGAGCAGGGAGAATGGGGAGAAAAGTGCCATTTGGTTATATCTATCTACAACCTGTTGAATGTAGACTTTTCTTGCCACCTAGCTAATTGGACACCCCTGTGTAATAGAATCATAGAAATGTAGACCTGGAAGGGACCTTGATAAGTCAGGTAGTCCAGCCCCCTGACTGAAGTAGTACTGAGTATTATCTAGACCATCCCTGACAGGTGTTTGTCTAACCTGTTCTTAAAAACCTTTAATGATGAAGATTCCACAACATCGCTAGGGAATTTGTTCCAGAGCTTAACTGCCCTTACAGTTAGGAAGTTTTTCCTAATGGCTAACCTAAATCTCTCTTGCTGCTATTTAAGTCCATTATTTCTTGTCCTGTCCTCAGTGGTTAAGGAGAACAATTTATCACCCTCCTCTTTCTAACAACCTTTTTACATACTTGAAGATTGTTATCATGTCCCCCCTCAGTCTTCTCTTTTCCAGACTAAACAAACCGAGGGTTGTCAATCTTTCCTCATCGGTCATGTTTTCTAGATCTTTAATCATTTTTGTTGCTCTCCTCTGGACTTTCTCCAATTTGTTGACATCTTTCCCAAAGTATGGTGCCCAGAACTGGACACAATACTCCAGCTGAAGCCTTATTAGTGCTGAGTAGAGTGGAAGAATTCTTTCTCGTGTCTTGTGTACAACAGTCCTGCTAATGCATCCTGGAATGATATTTTCTTTTTCTGCAACAGTATTATTCTGTTGACTCATATTTAGTTTGTGGTCCATTATAACCCCCAGATCCTTTCCCGCAGTACTCCTTCCTAGGCAGTCATTTTTGTATTTGTATAATGGATTATTCCTTGAGAAGTGTAGTACTTTGCATTTGTCTTATTGAATTTCATCCTATTTACTTTAGACCATTTGTCCAGTCAAGATAATTTTGAATTCAAATTCTGTCCTCCAAAGCACTTGCAAACCCTCCCAGTTAGATATTTTCACAAACTTTATAAGTGTACTCTCTATGGCATTATCCAAATAATTTATTGATGAGAACTGGACCCAGGACAGATCCCTGCAGGATCCCACTCAATATACTCTTCCAGCTTGATTGAGAACCATGGTTAACTACTCTCTGAGTATGCATTTCCAACCAGTTGTGCACCCATCTTATAGTAGGTTCCTCTAGACCTGTGGTTCTCAAAGCCGGTCCGCTGTTTGTTCAGGGAAAGCCCCTGGTGCGCCGGACCGGTTTGTCTACCTGCCGTGTCCTCAGGTTCGGCCGATCGCGGCTCCCACTGGCCACAGTTCGTTGCTCCAAGCCAGTGGGGGCTGCGGAAAGTGGCGCAGGCCAAGGGACTTGCTGGCCACCTTTCCTGCAGCCCCCATTGGCCTGGAGCAGCGAACTGTGGCCAATGGGAGCCGCGATCAGCTGAACCTGCGGACACGGCAGGTAAACAAACCGGTCCGGCATGCCAGGGGCTTTCCCTGAACAAGCGGCGGACTAGCTTTGAGAACCACTGCTCTAGACAATATTTCTTCAGTTTGTTTCTGAGAAAGTCATATGAGACCGTTTCAAAAACCTTACTAAAGCTGAGATATATCTACTGCTTCCCTCCATCCACAAGGCTTGTTACCCTGTCAAAGTAGTAACCAGCAGCAAGCTTCCTCCCTGTGGAGGAGCCCTGTCCTCCTTTCCTGGTGCTGCTACAGCAGTCCTCCCTAGCTGGATTGCTTCCTCAACTTAGGAGGTCTCCATATACATATTTTTAATGAATTCTTCATATGCACGGATGTTCCTCAGCTTAACCATCTCCTCCTGTAGTTCTCGCATCCAATCAGGTATTATAGTGTGTATTACTTACTGGGTAGGTGTATTGAGCTCAATCCTTGCCATCACTTAAGTTAAGTGGTAGTTTTGTCTTTGTTTTCAGTGGAAGCAAGGTTGAGCCTGATGACTGTGCAAGATAATTGCAGATTTTAGTCACTTTACAGAAAGTGGATATTTTTATCTGCTACCCCACAATAATTCCCAAGGAACTTGTGCTGCGTAGTGCATCGATCTTGCTGCTGCCATTGTCGTCTTCTTTCTTTTTGATTATAAAATATTTGGATAGTCAGTGTGAAATGAAGAAGTAAGAAAGGGCATGTTGTGTGAGATCAAGGGAAAATGGAGTATCATCCTTTTGCTATTGCAGGATGGTGGTGTATGATTGTTACTACTACTCTTTTTGCTGGAGGAAGCCCAATTATAAGTGCTGTGAATAAGTGATCATTGGTTTCATAGGCAAAAAATGGTGTTTCACCATGTCCAAGCTACCTTCCCACATGCAGCTATGCAATGTATTCAACTTCTCCTTTGGAATCGCACAGGAAATATGCCTGGGAAACAGATGTAAGCAGGGTCTGAATGAGTTGTCCCCTCACATCTAGTGATAAGCTGGGAAAAAGACTTCATGAGCAGACTATGTTTGTATAGACATGGTGACTTTGCCTAGGTGTGCAGCAGATGGAGCTGCTTTGCCACAATGATCAGTTTTGGCTGGCTTTGGGTTACAAATCACTCTAGTATTTGAATGCCGGGTAATGAAATGTTGTTATCCTTATTGTCTGAGTAAAGGGGAGTAGAACTATGCTTATGAGGGGGGCACCCTAAAGTGAACCTCACTTGCTAAGCAGAGGGCAGGGATGCCAAATCCCAGTGGAGATGAGAGTGGGTGGGGGCAGGTGTTCTTACCTGGTGGTGTGGACTGTGCCTAAGGAGTCATAGACACTGTTTGATCTACCTTAGGGCAGGTCTATACTACAGCGGGGATCGATGCTCTGAGATCGATCCACTGATGGTCCATTTAGTAGGTCTAGTAAAGACCCACCAAATCGACTGCAGATCACTCTCCAGTTGACCTCTGTACTTATAAGAAGAGTAAGGTAAGTCGACGGGACAATTTCTCCCATTTCTCCTCATGGTGTAGACTCCGTGGTAACTTGACCTAAGATACGTTGACTCCAGCTAGGTTATTCATGTAGCTGGAGTTGTGTAGCGTAGGGGGCGACTTACCGCAGTAGTGTAGACATAGCCTTAATGAGAGAGCTGATTAGGCTCAATTGAGAGTCCTTGTTTGTGGTTGGTAATTACTAGAGCTGACATCACTGCTGAGCTGGTCTAGGAGCTAAGCTTAAGGCCCTGTGTGAGGACAGTGAATACAGAGAACACTAAACTGGCTGTGCAGTTCCCCACTACCTGCTGAAATCACTAAGAGCTGGGTTAAGTGGTGGAACCTCAGAACGTGATGTCGCAGGAGCAGCAAGCAGCAGCACTAACAGCGGCAGAGAGACAGTGGCCAGCGGTGGCAGAGGAGCAGCAGCGGCAGAGGACAGGAGCCAGCGGTGAGCCAGCTGCAGAGGTATTGCTCGAGGCCTCTCCCTCCCCGGGGTGGAAGGCGAACCCCGTGAATGCATCTCTGAACTCTGGGTCTTCACTAATCAAGGGCAGCCAAGCGTGAGTGGGGTGCAGCAGAGAGAGAAGGGAGTGATGTGCTAAATGGACAGTCGTTCATCAGACTTTCCCACTACAAAGTGGGAAACTGAGGCAAAGAACACTACCCACTGCGCTGTGAGGTCAGGTTTGCTTATGATCATACGCTTTGCACGTGACTGTGGTGTTTTCCCAAATTAATGTTTGGTTCCCTTTCACTAAGCATTCTCTTTTGTTATGAACAGACTCAATGCTTGTGAGTGTGGAAGTATTGCCTCTTAGAAGCACCCAGGAGTGGAGCTAAGTGTTCCCAGAGTACTGGGTGGGGGCTCAAACTGGTTCTGTTTGTATTGTTCAGAGGAACCCCTAGATACTGAACATGGCCCTTGTTGCTGCCAACTCCACCTGGCAGAAGGTTACGCATACATGACAAGACTTCCACATTGCTTACTGTCTGTGTACCTATTTTGTTCTTAGGAACTGATACTTTTACAATTACTTCAAGAACAACTGTTCTTGCTAAATTATTCTTTCCCTTCATAAACTTTCCTTCTTTTGAGGTTACGGTGAAACAATATGATCACATTATACTAATAAACACCATTTCTCTAATGTATGTGAAGAATTAAGGAGGAATCTTTTGTCAAGAGAAAAAGAGTTAGTATTTCTTGGACAAACTCTGAACACTGTTCCTGGTATTGTATGAAGTTATGGGGATATAGCAGTGTGCATTTTGACTTAAAAATCTCCAAGATGTGCTTCTTCTTTGCAACTGTTTATTATTGATAGGTGCGATGACCTTGAACTACAAACTCCAGGTCTGGGCACAGAACACTCATACACTTTGGAATGGGGACACAGGTTGAAATCTAAAGTTGGATCTGGTTCCACATTTTGGAGAGGGCTGCTATTTTTAATAATACGCAGAGTCATAGCACCTCTGAACTTCGGAGCGTTTTCACCTTTGATCCAAGTTTTGTGTCTTGAGTCCATCTCTGATTATCTCTAGGACTAGCTGGTGGAGGTGTGCAGGGGAGGGAAAACTGGAGGACCTGCCCTAGTAGGTTTGCAGATAGTCAGCTGATGCGAAAACCATTTGCTATTGCTGTGCAGCACATGAGGAATTTAATGGGACCTCTTCCTACAGTGCTCCAGCTAGCAAAATTCCCCACTGATATCAATACGGTGTTTTGCCTCTGCAAATCATGCAAAATCATGCCCACTGTGTCCACTTATATATTCGAGTATATTATATATATACACTATGCTGTGGGTAAAAAATAATTTGTTGTGATGTTGTTGTGGTTGGGTCATGATTAGAGTGCTGTATACCAGTTTAAATGAAAAGCCATAAATTAGAATTTGATCTCATTTTGTGGGTTTAGCACTGAGCATTATCTAATCAGGTATTGGTTCGCTAAAGTACAAATCGAACAAGGGGTCACTGGACAAGGGTAAAGATCAAGCTTTTTTGCAGTTCGTCACTGTGGTTTTAGTATTTGCCAGCAGCCCAGTTGTCTGTTGGGGCAAAGCAGCTGTAGCTCAGTGATTGTTTAAAAAGGGAAAATTGACTGCTTCTTAATCAACAAAGAAAACAAGGCTTTAAGGGCTGTCAGTTTTAAACAAAAACAAGTTTGAAACAAAAACAAGCAAGGAAACACAAATTTAGCAATTTCATCATGGTTCCTGCCCTGCTAGGAAGAACAACTTGGAGAGCACTATAAAATGAACCTCTAAATAGTTCACTAAAACAAATGTTCTTGTCTACCACAAGAATCTTCTGCAGCATGTTCAACATTCAGTTCTGATAGCTGACTGGTATAGTTAGTTTAAATTCATGTTCATGGGAACATAATTTATCTACAATGGTTTTAGATGCTGTTTATCTTAAAACTTGATTTCTATTCTAGGAAGGTAGAAACAGGAGCAGTAAAGTCCAATAAATCAAAGTCGTTACAGAAGATAAAAAAAAATAGTTTAGGACTTTAGAAAACAGAAGATACTCTTCTTTCATGGCATTGAGGCTTAGAGACAAATGTGATTGGCTTGGAGTCTGAAGAGATTTCATAAAGATATATTTTAACAGTATTGAATCTGGTATAAGAACATGACATTACAAAATGTAAACAAAGTTTATGCTATCTGGATTGGAAGAGGATCCAGTGAGAGTTATGAGAATCATGAAACTTTGTATAAAATGTTGAGTGGGGATTAGTTACAGTAATGTACAGCATTAACCAATGGTATGAAAAATATCTTTAATTTACAAAAGAACCTGAAAAGGTGATTTGTGTGTGACTATGGTATTTCCATTACTTTTGCACAATTAAAAATATTACACATTTTGGGGAACTGAGTGACTCAAGGGTTTGGCAATTAGATACAGGGACAGTTGTCTCTAGGTCACATGATCAAATCTGGCTGAGGTTGGTGGCGGTTGACTATCATTGTCAGCTGAAAATTTTTTGGTTGTTGATGTGAATTGAGCTGATAGTCTCCGTCCAGTTTCTATGAATTAGAGTCCGACCTCACACTGGTGTAAACCCTGTAGTAACTCCACTGAAGTCAATGAAGTTACTTCAGCGTTACACCAGTAGAATATGGCCCTATCAATCCATTACAATAATAAAAAAAAAGATACAAAGCTTCCCTCATTTCTGGATATTGTCCTCCAGAAAGAAGGGATGATGTTATGGGGTATGTGAGGAATCTTGTACTGCTCCTTTCTGCTCTCTGCTTGACTTTTAGTTTTCCATTGTTGTGTATCTGGTGCTTTTCCTGAGCATCACACGAACTTAAAGTCAAATCCTGACCCTGCTTTACGTAACTGTAACATAGAGCAGCTCCATATTAGGCCACCTGAGTTGAGAGTGAAGTACAGCATCTCCTGTTGGTCTCACTGATCTTAGGACTTATGACAGGTTTCAGAGTAACAGCCGTGTTAGTCTGTATTCGCAAAAAGAAAAGGAGTACTTGTGGCACCTTAGAGACTAACCAATTTATTTGAGCATAAGCTTTCGTGAGCTACAGCTCACTTCATCGGATGCATACTGTGGAAAGTGTAGAAGATCTTTTTATATACACACAAAGCATGAAAAAATACCTCCTTCCACCCCACTCTCCCGCTGGTAATAGCTTATCTAAAGTGATCACTCTCCTTACAATGTGTATGATAATCAAGTTGGGCCATTTCCAGCACAAATCCAGGTTTTCTTCCCCCCCCCCCACAAACCCACTCTCCTGTTGGTAATAGCTTATCTAAAGTGACCACTCTCCTTACAATGTGTATGATAATCAAGGTGGGCCATTTCCAGCACAAATCCAAGGTTTAACAAGAACGTCTGGGGGCGGGGGGGTAGGAAAAACCAAGGGGAAATAGGTTACCTTGCATAATGACTTAGCCACTCCCAGTCTCTTTTCAAGTCTAAATTAATTGTATCCAATTTGCAAATGAATTCCAATTCAACAGTCTCTCGCTGGAGTCTGGATTTGTGTTTATGTGACCATTGTGCTAATACTACAGTGCTAATAAACGATGGTCACATAAACACCACCCTATACCGGAAACCTACTGACCACTATTCCTACCTACATGCCTCCAGCTTTCATCCAGACCACACCACACGATCCATTGTCTACAGCCAAGCTCTGCGATACAACCGCATTTGCTCCAACCCCTCAGACAGAGACAAACACCTACAAGATCTCTATCAAGCGTTCTTACAACTACAATACCCACCTGTGAAAGTGAAGAAACAGATTGACAGAGCCAGAAGAGTTCCCAGAAGTCACCTACTACAGGACAGGCCTAACAAAGAAAATAACAGAACGCCACTAGCCGTCACCTTCAGCCCCCAACTAAAACCCCTCCAACGCATTATTAAGGATCTACAACCTATGCTGAAGGACGACCCAACACTCTCACAAATCTTGGGAGACAGGCCAGTCCTTGCCTACAGACAGCCCCCCAACCTGAAGCAAATACTCACCAGCAACCACACACCACACAACAGAATCACTAACCCAGGAACCTATCCTTGCAACAAAGCCCGTTGCCAACTGCGCCCACAACCTATTCAGGGGACACCATCACAGGGCCTAATTACATCAGCCACACTATCAGAGGCTCGTTCACCTGCACATCCACCAATGTGATATATGCCATCATGTGCCAGCAATGCCCCTCTGCCATGGTCAAACTGGACAGTCTCTACGTAAAAGAATAAATGGACACAAATCAGATGTCAAGAATTATAACATTCATAAACCAGTCGGAGAACACTTCAATCTCTCTGGTCACGCGATTACAGACATGAAAGTTGCGATATTACAACAAAAAACTTCAAATCCAGACTCCAGCGAGAGACTGTTGAATTGGAATTCATTTGCAAATTGGATACAATTAACTTTGGCTTGAATAGAGACTGGGAGTGGCTAAGTCATTATGCAAGGTAACCTATTTCCCCTTGGTTTTTCCTACAACCCCCCCACCCCCGACGTTCTTGTTAAACCTTGGATTTGTGCTGGAAATGGCCCACCTTGATTATCATACACATTGTAAGGAGAGTGGTCACTTTAGATAAGCTGTTACCAACAGGAGAGTGGGTTTGTGTGTGTGTGGGGGGGGGGGGGGAGAAAACCTGGATTTTTGCTGGAAATGGCCCAACTTGATTATCATACACATTGTAAGGAGAGTGATCACTTTAGATAAGCTATTACCAGCAGGAGAGTGGGGTGGGGGGAGGTATTTTTTCATGCTTTGTGTGTATAAAAAGATCTTCTACACTTTCCACAGTATGCGTACGATGAAGTGAGCTGTAGCTCACAAAAGCTTATGCTCAAATAAATTGGTTAGTCTCTAAGGTGCCACAAGTACTCCTTTTCTTTTTAGGACTTATGTATTCTTTTCAATGTTGTCATTTGGGGAAAATAGGAAGCAGGTTATTGGTGATCCTGTTGTTTTAAAAATTGGAACCACTTTGGTAACGGGATAGGCTCTGCCCACTAGGATGGTGTGATAGGGCCTAATCTTCTCTCTCAGATGACAGCTCCTCAGTTCTATCCTTCAGTGTCTAGGAGCAGACAACATATCTTTGGCAGCCACAGATGCCAGTGATTTGTTTTCCTTTCTCCATTATTTAGATATTTGTTTGTCTCATTTAGAGCTCAGTCCTGCAAGATGTTGAGTGCTTTGGCATTTAAGCAGCAGCTTAACATCAAGAGGACTACTCACATGGTTAAAGTTAAGCACGTGCTTAACTGCTTTGCTAAATTTAGGGCCAGATTGCTCAGCACCTCCAAGGCTCAAGTCCATAGTACATGCTGAGTGCTTTGATTAAGTGGGAGGGGGCTTGTGATAGAAGAAGATGCTGATACAAAGGAGTGGTTGCCTGAAAAAAAGTGATTGATTCTATTTTTGGCAATGCTGCCAGTCTAAATCCTTCTTTTCTATGCATCCATGTCCTGTGGTGAGGATATGACTAACTTATGGCTATAAGTTCTTAGATAAATTCTTCATAAGCAAAATGTCATTCTAAAAGATGATGCCATTTACATGCATCAAGAGGGTCGGTAGAAGGATGACTGCCAGCATCAGACACCCTGACTTCTCTCTGTGTAGAGCCTACATCATGTGAACATAGATAAAAGAGCATAAGTTTCTCAACTTGTACAGTGATAAGCATAACATAAATGCCTATATACATATGTGGAATGGTATGCCATAAATAATTCAGTTCTAATTGGATTTACTTTGCAAATAAAAAGTATCTTCAGAAAAGGTGCTCATCCTGCTAAATCTTTTGGCCCATTTGATTTAGGTAGAAGATGGGAAGTAGCACAATATTGTTATCTTCTATCATCTACCATTAATTGATGGTACAATTAACATGAACAAAAAAAGTTCCATGGCATGGTTTTACAGATCAGTGGAGGATGAGCTCCTGATCTCTGTTAGTGTAATTGCACCAAATGTCGCAGTGCTTTATCTACTCATGGACTTGAGTGGAGTAAGAACTAAGGATTACAGAATTTGGCTCACAGCTTTAATATAAAAGTTACTCTAAAAATTTTTTTTTAAATAGCATATTTCCATAGAAACTAACCCTGTCTTCTAGGTTTATAAATGGGAAGACAACCTTCACCTTTGACTTCAATGGGTTAAATACTAAGTGTGTTTCTGCACATCAGTTAGACACCCACAGCTGACCCATGACAGCTGACTCGGGCTTGTAGGACTTGGGAGGTGGGGCTGTTTCTTTGCTGTGTAGACTTCTGGGCTCGGGCTGGAGCCCAGGCTCTAGGATCCTGTGAGGTGGGAGGATCTCAGGGCTTGGGCTTCAGCCTTAGCCTGGAACCCGCAGAGCAATGAAACTGTCTCGCAGCCTGAGCCCTGTGAGCCTGAGTCGGCTGGCACCCGCCAACCGTGGGTGTCTAGTTGCTAAGTAGACATATCTTAAGATTCTTACTTAGGGACCAATCATTTCTCCCCATCTCTTCATATTGAAGTGATAGACATGCTCTGATATGTCCTTGCACACACGGGGCATGAGGTCATCCACCTCTTGGTGCTGTCCTTCACTTCTCTGCACCTCTGAAGTCCTCTGCATGGGACTATGCATCCATACATGGAGAGGAGACAGGACAAGGGAGATGTGTACCTTCCCCCCAGCTGTTGAGTTCTGAGGCTCTTTTGACTCCTGAGGGGAGTACGGGGGAGCTGTGGGAACCAAACGGGACTTGTGACCTGGTTGCCTGTCCTCTGATCAAATCCCACTGTTAACCTTCTACAAAGAAGAATTAGGAAGAAGAAGAGGAATCTTAAAATATCTTTATTTTCAATTTTATAAGTTCTCCCATGAGTTGGGTCATCTACATGTACAGTACTGAGGTAAATTGACTTCAGTGGCATTTTGCCCAAGGAAGGACAAAGTACTCCAGCGACTGGAATTAATTTGTCATATTTCTGACACTGGATGAAAAGTGGCCTTAAGACCAAGCCAGATGCCCCCTTAAAAGACAACCAGACCCAATTAGTTTGGCTGTTTAGAAAGACAGAATCAGGAGGAAAAAAACAAACAAAGAGAATGATCATTACATTTAATAAAAGAACTGACAAGCAATCATAATTCTTCCCCTTAAGTAAATATGTTACACAAAAATTTATTATGAACTGACACATTATGCAAGCCAGTATTCAAAGATGAGTTCCTTGCATTAAGTACAGTAGATGCCATTAAGGAAAACAGTCAATATGTCACTAAGCCTCGGCCTGTAAAATTAAATTGATTTGGTAAATGTAAGTAAGATAGATCTGTTTGCTTTCATCATCAATTTTGAGTGGGTGAACAGGTGATGTCACCAACCTGGGAGCGATAAAGATGCAGGACCATCTGGAAAGCTTGGTGATGGATGGGCAACTGCTTTTGGATAGTGACAGTACTGTGGTACTTTGTCACTTGGGATGCAGTACTTAATAACTTTTCAATACCATCATAATAAATTTCACTGCCTTATTAATATAGAAATGGTGAGTTATTACTGTGATGGCTATTGTAAATAACAGGAGATGCAGTTGTCAAAAGCTGATTGTTTGGGCATGTTTCTTTAAGCAGCACAGTTGACTTGGGATAATCAACGTATGTCTATACCAGCTGAGTTTATTGCACTTGTCAAAAGAAAAAGCAGTATTATTCAAAAATTATATGAAGTCCATAATAAACAAGTTTCATATATTATCACACTTTTCCTATAAGTTTCATAACACAGGGCAGTAAATCATTTTTAATAATGCCTTTTTATGTACAGAAATACCCTTATGCTATAATAATGTCTTTTCCTAACTATTCACAAAACAGACAACTTCCAGAGGGAAAAAAAGCTATTTTTCACTCATCAGAGCAGTTAAAAATTAAATCTCTCTATTTCATTAAAAGGCTACCTTTGATATAAGGCCACTGGACTCTAGCTGTGTTGTGCTTTTTATTTTAATTGAACAGATGTAGCTAATAGTAATCTAGGACAAAGAAATACAGACAAAATTATAACCACGTGTCACTAAACAGTGGTCAGGAAAGAGCATCTGTATGTGTTTTATGAAAACCCAAGACTACTCTGTGACACTGTTGCTAATGTCATCATTTTGATGACTAGAAAGAAGCAAAATGTATAGATAGTTGTAAGCAGAAGATGAATGACCAGATCAATCATTTAGCACCATTCAGAGTATTATGCTATTGTTCTTTAGGTAGATAATTAAATCTGTGATGTCTTTCTTATTTGTATAAAGGGGCACAAACTTGTAAAGATTATCAAAAGCTTCTCAAACATATTATTTCTGGATTATTTTTTTTAAACAATCTGACTTTGCCTTTCATACTCTAGCTTTGTGAGTCCTTTTCAATTAAATATCTTTCCACCATTTCTATTACTACAGAAAAGAGAGCCAGCAGTCTATTAACAGGCAATAAAGTTCAGGAAGCCTAAGACTAGTTTCTTGGGTCAGAGGTGAAAATTGCATATTAAATGAAACAAAGGTGTGCCTTGATGGCCCAACAAGCACAGAAGAGATGGAGAATGTATGCTGGGAGAAAGAGAAATATCATCATTAAACAGAAGCAAATGAGGAGTTCTCTTGTGCAGTCAGTATATGGTAAAATGTAATCAACATGAACACATGCAATTCAGAGGAGACAAGGCTGACATTTATCATTCAAGTCAGCATACGCTTTAACAGAACTACTCAAATTTAGGCATTTCTCCAATAAAGATTTCACTATACTTTAAAAAATCCCCTGCTTTTTAGGGCCTGGAGAATAAGTTCTGGTTTTCGGAGTGTTCCAAAAACATATGTATCTGGAAGTAAAGAATGGAAAAAAAATAGTTGGCTAACAGAGTATTTCCACCCGAGAGAATATTAATATGAAGTTTTATTGATGTGACAGCTGTAATGTTTCCTAGTTGAACAGTAGGTGGCATACATAGGAGTGAAGACATGGGTTGTCATAATCGAGCATATTTCTTATGTGATTTCATTAAATTCAGAGCATATAATAAGCATTAATTTGGAAAAAATACAAATGTTAAATAGCCTTGCATTTAAAGTGCAGCCGTAGCATTTTGCATGGAAAGATGCAAAGATCCCACAAAAAGAAAAACAAAGCACATAACATTTCATCAATTGAAGCCTGAAGCAAAAAGGGGCTCTTTTATATAGGGGCTTTCCTTAAAAGTTGTTCTTAGTCTTAACTTATTAAGTGGTACTGGCAATCTGCATGAAACATGAAGACTTGCCTTTTCTTTTCATGAACTGTGACATGTTATATCAAACTCCTGTCATGTAGCTGGGGTTTTCATTGCAAGTCAGCATTTTGAACTATAATATTTCCTTGATTGCATATTGGTGTAGTAAATCTGCTCGTTAAAAGAATATGGCTATTCATTTATCTCAGATTTTATTTTAAATTAATTTTTCTTCGCATATCCAATTTGCTATTAACAACACCCCAGCACTTCTCAGATCTGGCATGTTGAACATTTCCATCAGTATGATGTGCAGGGAGCTCCCTACATAACTCTCTGTGCGATGGGATGAGAAAATACCCCTTTGCCTCCAGATTTTCCATTTTGGAGATTCAGCCATATTATGTTTTTCATGAGATTTGAGGTGATCGTATCTTTGTCTGATGTCTGTCTTTTAGAGCAGAGGAGTTACAATAGAATTTTTAAAAGTATAGTGGCAATGATGATTTTATGCAAAAATGTGAGTACATATTTGGTGGTGGATGAAGGCTGTAGTATGTGACAGATTCAGCAAAAGTGGTTATAAATGTGTTGACTAAATACGGTAATTAGGGCAAAATTTTCAGCAGTCACCTTAACTGCACTCACAATATTTGTAGGGGCAGGTGTTTGTACAGGCAAAAGTCTCCATTTGAACATGCAGAACAAGTTCATGCAAAAGCTAATTTTTGCATATAGGATTAGTATTTTGTATGTGTAAATGGATAGGTCCTCATCATAGCATTTAGTATGGAAAGATGTAAACAGTTCAATGATAAAAAATACCCTACCTACCTACCGTATAGAGAGATGGTGGCAGTATCTCCAGAAAGCTCCTTCAAAAAAAAAATAGTAATCTGACTTGTTCCTTGGCATGTTGCCTGAAGTATTTTTCCTGTTTCATACACAAGCCTGTGCCTACAGATGAATCTTTTACTAGAACTATGCTGAGAGGCTCATTTTCTTAGTTGAGTTGGGATCTTTGGTCTACAATTTGACACATCTGTTCAAGGATGAGATTTCAATCATGGTCTTTTCCTTCCAGCCTTTTCTTTTTTAATTTGAAAAATGGTTTTGTTTTGTTTCTCAATATCCTGTGTGGGGGTTGGTGTGCTTCCCTGTTTCAGATCCTTCCTAATGCATCTCAGCCTGTATGCCCCACCACCAAATCAAACAAAACATGGCAAACACCAGACTCCTCATTTTCCCCTTTCCACATGATCTCTCCTCTTCCTCCTCCTCCTCCACTACTCTTGCTAGCTCCACCATTCTCCAGGTTGCCTACCTTTGAAACCTTGGTGTCAGTTTTGAACCGCTGCTTTCAGGCTGTTGAGAGAACCTGTGGTTTCCTCCTGTATAACTTCCTTAAAATATGTCATCTCCATTCCTGTTCCCATAACCCTCACTTAAGCAGCCTTGCTCATCTTGTTCCTGACTAGTGCAGCCCTCTCATCTCTGGCTCTCCCAATCCTCACTTCACTCCTCTACGGTTTGCTACTGAGAAAGTCATCTTCCTTGCCTACAGAAGAAGTTCCTCTCTTCTGTAAATCCTGCCACTGGGTTCTTCTCATCCACTGCATATTTTTCAAACTCCCAGTCCTGCTCCTCAAGCCTCTGCTCCCGCCTGTTTCTCTGATCTCATCGTTTCCAACTCCCCTCCTTGCTTCCTTCACACCACCCAAAATTCCTGTCTCATCACTCTCTTGTATGGCCCAGTCTTGCCTCTGTTGCTTTCCATATCCCTTCCACTGTCTGGAATGCCCTACTTGAAGTCATTGGGAGCTGTGGGTACTCAGCATCTTGCAGAATTTGTCCCCATTATTTACTTTTAAAAGTGTATTTTTCTCAAATAACTTTTTAAATTTAATTATTAGGGTTTTTTTATGGAACAAGACTTTGGATCAAAGTTGTCTCCATTTTTGTGCAAATTTTACTCAGACCTATTGACACCAAACTCAATTGCTCCCTTTCCACTGATGTTGAATTCCACTGGGAATTTTGCCTTGGTGACACCTGAATAAAAACTGAGGACCTGATTCGTCTGCCCCTACTCACATTGAGTAGGATTTACTCAAAAGAGTAATCCTGTTGACTTCAGGGGGAGCTGGTGGTATACTACAGTCATCCAAGGCAGACTGCTTATTTAGGTTCTTAAATATTGACTTTAAGTGCCTGAGGTTAGGCACCAAGTTTGAGATTTTTTTTGTCCTAAATCCAAGGCAAATGATACCTACTGAAATATCACAGCTTGGTAAAATATTTTGAAACTCTTCAACACCCTCGCCCCCCCATATCATGCCAACAATTTTAAATCAAAACATGCCATTATATGCTCCCTGTTGGATTTCAATTAGGAGTTCTGCTTAAAAATCAGTGGCATAATATATATGCCCCATCGTGTGGAGGTTAGAGAATTGCCGATTATATATATCTATATCTATATATATACACTCTTCTAAAATAACAAATAGAACCTTTATTAAGTTTTATCAGCTGTGTCAGTTTCACAAATGTTCAGAAAAAGGGATGTAGTAGCAAGAAACAGAAACCCTTTTATTATAGCCTTGTATACACACAACCCAGCACCATTTTAATTAAACTGGTTTAGATGAACTGGTGCAAACCCCTCTGTGTGTACTATTATTTCGGTTTGAGAGTGGCTTATTGTGATTTATCTTAAATCTGTTCCTAATCAACTTAAGCTAAAGCAAAATAAACTTGGCATAACCTGAAATAAAAGATTCTCCCCACAGCCTTTTGTACCAGATTAACTAAGCCAGTTTAAAATTGCACCTTGAGTTAAAATGCTGCAATGCTGTGTGTGGACAAGCCCTTATTGTATTGCTTCAGATTAATGATTAGTTTATGTTTTACTTTCATAGCATTTAATTTCGAAGAGCTCTGTTGCATGCTGTAGTATATTTGCTAACCTGATTAGAAATCTATTATTACTGATTTGTCTGTTACTTTCCTGTTGTGTGAAAGGAGGTATGACAGCTGAGCAGAAATGAGGAGTAAAATTCTACTAAAGCTTGTACATCTTGGATGTAGATGCTTGTGCTACTTTACTGAGACATTTTGTCTGCTACCTGCACCCAGCATCCTTTAAAATGATTCCCTTTTCATGCTTACAAAGGCAAAAAACCATACAAACAAAAAAACAAACACCCCCCTCCGTCCCTGGTTTTCAGACCAGCTTTACTGATTAAAATCTTGCAACAATATTATTTCTGGTGTGATTTTGTTAATGGTCTTGAATTATGTTTGAATAGGTTTAGAATAGGTGCTTGACTAACCATTGTACACAGGCTAATGTTCCCCACAGTAAAGGGAGTTAAGAAGAGTGAAATGATGATCTAAAATAGCTGAAGGTTCCAAACAGAGATGGATTAAGACTAAATGGGGCCCAGATCAAATCCAGCCAAAAAGCCTCCAACAGATGAAAGCCCTCCCCCTACAAATGTACTTGTGGCACGTCTGGCATCCTGCCTTGACAAAGTTCACCCCACTGTCCATAGCGGATCCCAGTACCCTTTTTCCACAAATGCCTGTGTCCAAACTTTGTGGGTCCTTCGGCCCCCTGCCAGCCTTAAACTAGGATCCATGAAACCCGGATTAATGCAGCCCTGGTTCCTTATGTAGCAAAAGAAATTCTTTAAAGTACATCTCAAGCCACTCATGACAAGACTGTTAAAAACTATATGCCATGCCATGTCAAACCTTAAACAGCGGGGAGATGAAGAACCAATTTGCCAGTATTCTGATGGGTTTTGCTGTACTTCTTACATGTAACAGGCACATTTGATGTGTTTTGAAAAAAATCTGCGGTTGCATTCCTCCTCCTGTGATATTGCCAATGCTTGTTCTTCAGAGAGAGAGAAAAAAAGCCATTTGCTTTAGTGTTGGGAATTATAAATAATTTGATGCAACAGGTTTAAGTTACCATTTTTGTGGTGAAAAGAAAAGCTTAGCATGATCCAGATTTTCCTTGGTTTCCTCCCATTCTGGAGAGAAGCAGAGGTATTCACATTTCTTTGTCTAACAGTTTTATAATGTCTTAAGAGATTAACAGTGAGCATGAATGAGGGCCTAAGGATTAGACGACAAAAAGCCTGGACTGTCCACTACCTTGTTTGCAGATTTTACATTTTTCAGCGTTGCAGAGTGAGTATAGAAACTAAGGAAAGATAATAAGGACCAGAGTCCCAAAAGTGTTTAGTGATTCAAAAAATTCAGATGACATGTCAGAACTGACAGAATGATGGAACATTATGTGGCAGGGCCTACTTTTTTTGTCTTATGCTAAGCTCTCGTACTGAGTGAATGCAGATGTTATCACAGTATCCCAGACAGACAGTCAGTGAAATGTGACAAGCTGTCAGCAAAGTTACACTACGTTGATTTTGTTAAAATATCCCAAAGCTTTATACATAAAACTCTTTGCTCAGTCGATGGAATAAAATAGAAACTGCTACAGTAACCTTTCTGATTTGTCATCCTTTGAATGATTCGGATGCTTACCTCTATGAAACTTTTTTAGAGTAAAATCATCTAAAATATTTGAAGGTTGCATAGGTATCAATAAAATTTTCAAAATCAAAGTACATCTCAAGCATTCATGGCAAGGCTGTTAGCCACATGTTATACTGTGTCGATCATCTGTTGAATGATTTGGGTATTTACTTCTGTGCAACTTTCTGAGTTGAATTAATAATAGCAGTTAACAACAACGAACTCCTCCACAACTTAGCTTAACTGTCTCCTTAGACTTATGCCACTATTTATTACTTCATTTAGTTTAGACAAGCTACAATTTGTTAACAGCACAAGTGAGCTTTTAAAAATTAAAACCAATTGAGAAAAATCAAGTAAATTGTTTTAAACATATGTATAAAATAAATATAGATAGGGCAGGACAGTTAGATTCAGAATATTCTGAGATTAATAAGGAAACTCAAAAAATGATTTGCTTTTGCTTCAGTGCCATTCTAGGCCTTCAGTATTTAGTTGATATGTAAATATTGCACCAGTGGTTTTTATTTTGTGTAGCAAATTAAGGATCCTATCCAGCAAACCCTTAAACATTGAAGTCAATAGTACTATGCATGGAAGTCAAATTATTCATGTGCCTAAATGCTTGCAGGATTGAGCCCAGGGCACTCTTTTTTTTTTTTTTAAAGTATATGTAATTTCCTAGAAAATGTAAATCACAACTAGGAAACTAGAATATTTTGACAGTTGCAATGGATTTTGTGTTTTGAAGCAGCAGTGTATCAAATTCAGACTTTTAAATAATTAGGGGGTGGGAAGCATAAAATACTTATCTTTCCCATTTGTTTCACAGATTTATTTTTATGGGTATATTTACTGACTAGGAAAATATGATACAGATGAGTGGCTTTTGATCTGAAACCCTCAAAGTAAATTGCATATCTGTTTTGCAGGTAATTATATATATATCAGTCACAGGAACCCCATTAATAGTCTGTATTCTTTGTCTTATTACTGTTAGCTAAATTTGATGAGAGGGCTGTTTATAGTGGCACAAACGAATACATTTCACCAGCACACGGAGTCACAGAATGTTCATTTTCTATTAAACAATACAGAATAATGAAAATGATTTGAAATCAATTTAAGTCTCCTTTTGAATAAGGTGATCTTATATCATTATTTTCCAAATAGTAAACTCTATTAATTCACTTCTAGAATTGGAAGTGAAAGGAAAACATAGCAGGCATCAGTTTTTGTTAAATTTATGTTATTACCAAATGTATTACAGTACAATGAACCAACGTTCTGTGATTCTGAATAATGAAATGCAAAGACATTTAGAAGATAACATCTTGCACAGTGTTTTTGCACAACACAGAACTAAACAATCATGCTAAATTATGCATATGGAGGAAATAATTTAGAATATGTTTGGCTGCTAATCACACTCATTCTGAAGTTTTAAATTTCATCTGTCTGCTCAGATCTATTGTGATCCATTAAGTGGCTTCCTTTTTTTCCTGCAAATTGAATGCTGCAACTGCAAGGAGCTCTTTTGTTCTTTTAATTCAGTCAGCATGGAAATGATTTTCTCATTTCAGGCCCTTTTCTGTCCTCTCTTCATTGTGTCAATAAAATAGAGTTGTGCAGAGCTGCTCTAATCAGCTTAGAGTGCTAATTCATTGCACTGGGATGCTATCTGGATTTGGCTACAGGTGGGCACTATAAGGGGTCAGTCTCCAGGGGAGTGTAATTGTGTCTCTCTTGGGGCTTGTTTGCAGAATAACTGAAATCTCAAGACCAAGCTAAGCGGGAGAAAAACCCTGCACAAACACTGGCATATATAAGCATATATCCAACTATATTATAGAGTCAATAGAGCAAGCGTTTCCATTCTGACAGCTCTTTGGGAGAGGGGATGTTATAATTCGGTGATAAAAAAATCATTTGGAACTAAAATACTTTAAAAATATAAAATAAAGTTGTGGCCACTTTAAAGACCAGGCATGCACAAGTCTAAAACAAAACTAGTGGTTTCACACAGACACTTTGAGGTTTTCCTTAGGGGCTTGCCTTTGAATTTTGCAGGCTGTAATTTCGCAAACATAAACTAGAATCTGTGGGACGTTTAAAAGACAAAATTAAAATAATTAAAACAGACAACCAAAACCTTCCCAAAAAACAACCACCCCAAATAATTTAATAAAACAATCTTTGCATGTGTCCAGATTTCTTTTTAAACAAACAGTTCATAACACAGTTAGCATAAATTTAGTGTGAAAGTGCAGAGGGGCTGAGCTGAAATTAAATGACAGTTATGTGGACACAGCCTCTGGGGGATGTATTTCCCAACATGGGTACACATATATGCATTAGCTCTGCTCATGAAGATAGCAATGTGACTACGATGGCATAGGCTAGCCACCCAAATATATACCCAGTGGGTCAGGTGGGATTATACTTTGGCGATTAGCCTGAGTACTACAGCCATACTGCTATTTTTAGGTGATAGCTCGAGCAAAGCTAGTGCACATATGTTGGGAACAACACCTGCCAGCTGCTGTGTAGACATACCCAGGAAGTCTGTAGCAGAGCCAGCAAGTCAATCCAGCTGTCCTGAGTCCCAGTCCAGTGGCTTCACCACAGGACTATCTTTTCTCTTTCTCTTTGCATGAAACGCTCTGATTTATATGGTGGTATTAACACAGTGAGACTGTGGGTCATATTCCTGGCTATGTCTAAAGAGCACACAGCAGAGGTCAAGGGAGCAGGTGTTCAAAGGGGGTGTAAATCTCACCTTAGCACTCTGCTGATCTTAGGGGCTATTGGGTGCATCATTTGTCCCTGGCATAAGATAAAGCAGCCTTAAGCTTTAAAGTTGTGCCAGATGCCAGCAACTCCAGGAGGTTGGGGGCAGGTAGCCCTGGCCACGTCTCCTCTCCTGACAGCAGGGAATGAGGATTGGCATAGGTAAAAATCCCATGGCCACATTCCAAGTTGGTGCACTGCTCTGGAGGACCTGGCCCTCTCTTTTGTTGTCATTTAGTTTTGTGTTCTCATAAATCCCTTTAGTTCTGTGGTATGTGTGATGGGACTGAAATCTGGGAAGAACAGGAATTGGGATTCTCTCTGTTTTTGCTGCTTGCATAATGTGTCTCCATGAGAATAACACTTGAAAGTTTAGGGAATAAATTCTTGATGAAGTTATTAACATCTGGCTGTTCAACAACAAACCTGTTTGGCTGTGTTGTGGTTTGCCTCTCTAGGCATCTTGCTGAGGCCCAGATTTACTTTACTAGCCCAGTAGAGCGCAGCTATCACTTTCTTTACTGCAGACCTTGAGCTGCTCACTGGTGGCTCCTCTCAATCTCCATTTTCTTTCTTTGGTGTACCTACACCTGCAGTGGAATCATGTTTCAAGCAACAGTTTTAAACCTGGTTTAAAACTATTTTAGATTAAAAGAGCTTTTAAAAGGTTTCAGCATGGTTCCTCTGGTCCAAGTGAACTAAGACTAGCTTACACTGTTTTTGAAATTCAAGGCCAAAATCATCCCTGGTGTAACTCTAGTGCCTTTAATAGAGTTAGACCAGGTATAAGTTAATTCCTAGATAATAAATCGAATGACTTGTTTTGTACAACACTGAGTGTATTAGCACATCTCACACAATAATATGTTGTTTTTAGATGGTGCTTTCCATTCCAAAAGATCTCCATGTGCCTTAAAACTGACATAGCAACACAGTAAGGGGTTAACTTCACCTACCAGTGAAGTGCAGCAGTATCTTGGATGAAATACAGCATGACTTTAAGAGCATATAGTAGATTGGGAACTGGAGAGGATGTCTAAAAGCATTTTAAAAATTACCAGCTCCTGAGTTCTTTTAAAAATATAGCAACACTTAATGTTGTTAACACAGTTTTATACATTATGGACTAATTTTTTTAATCACTAAATTTTGCCCACAAAATGTACTACACATGCATAAACGGGTAACTGCACATGCAGAATCAGGCACTTTTTACATTTACACGTTAATTGATTTCTTTTACATGATTCCAAAGTTAGAAAGCAGATACTGAGCCCTCTTCCCCCAAACTCCTGCTTTGTAGCATAAAAGTGATTGAACTAATTCAGCTACTTCCTGAATCTGGGTGCTGCTTATAGAAGTGGGGGAGCAACATGTCTGTGGCTTATTCTCACAGAGTCCACAGAATCTCATCTGCAGCAAGTCAAAGGTTGTTGCCAAACAGGATCAAGGGAGGAGTTCACTCTACAGAAGGGGAGCAGTTACTTGATGGGGCAAACTTCCCCTGAACCCATTCCATTTTCCACTGGTAAATACCAGAGAAATTAATATTGCTTGGGGTAACATTGACTTCTATCCTGCTCTCTCTGATTCCACTCAAAGGGGTCACAGAATGAACATGTGGCAGGAAGATAAATGGCAACGTAACTTCTGACTGAACTGCTTTTCTGCTGGGGTCTGTCAATGGAAAGACTACCAATCAATTCACTAAATTTTGGATTAAGCCCCTAGGGAAAAGCACAGAGGAACTGCTTCAGCGCAGATTTCCCAGCAATTTGGGATTACAGAGTATGAATGCCATGCCTACTGCCCCTTCCACTTGTCTGTAATCCCCTTCCCATTTGAGGTGAACCTTGCAGAGTTCTGGGAGTGCTTTTTTCTCTCCCATGAGTTTTTCTGCAGGAGGGGAAAACATTTAGTCCCTTATATTTTTGTGACAGAGTAGCCACCGTGAAGAATAATTAACATATGCGAGAACCCCACTAAGCAGGAAATCATAGTAATGTTATGTGGTTCAGGGTGAATGGAATCCCTCCATTATCAAAAATTCCATCAGAGAAAAGGAAACTAAGTTCCTAATTAGACTATATCCAATGGAAGAGGTGGGACACTGAAGAGAAGAAGAAAATTGAGAGGTAGCTGATGCATTCTTCAGGCTAATGATAGGAAAGGAAATAGGAGAGCTTGAAAGGTCACTGACCTTATTAGGCCAGGAGAAGAGTAGTAGATCTTCAAAAGCTTTTACCTATGATAGGTTGACAATGTGTGAGGTTCTCTAGATGATCTGAGAGGCAAGACATCTGAGAAAGAATAAGGGAACAAATTAGGTAGATTATAGTGAACTGTGCGAACATTGCGTTAAATGCATATTTTTGAGAAACAAGAATAAGATGAATATAAGGAAAGACATAATCACATAGCCTTTCGCTATTTTAGTGAGGTCCCTTTTCAATATGGCTACAATATTTTTATATTCTAAATACAAATTATTTTCTCTATAATTTACACAAGTAATGATTACTTAGTGTACAATGGGTCATCCTACTGAAGTATTTGCTTTCTGTTTAACTGAGAAATGATAGGCAATCCTGAATAATATTATATTCAACTAGGTAAGAGATAATCCTGTATAATATTAGGCTCAACTCAGTTTTTACATACAGAGAAAATACTCTAAGTCAGATAGTATAAGTGTTCCCATTGTCTACGTGGCCTATCAGTAGCACTTGCAACAGGCTTGTACCTTAAAAGATCTAACTTTAAGACTTTCACCTTCCAGGTACTGGCCCCAGAGGAACTGTGTGCACTATCTAGATGATTCACTCAGAGCCAAAAATTCCTTATTAAAATCCTCCCTGCTGGTACATGAACAAGAACAAGTTTGATCTGAGAGCTGGAGAGTGCTATTTGTCTGTTCTCCTGGTCAGTGCTTAAGTTTTGCTGTTCTGGCTGTCAGTGGGACAGGGGAGCGGGAATACAAAAGAAAAGGAAGGATTAAATTAAAAATACTGCATTTTGTATCTGGAATATGATGGGACCAGATTATTTACAGTGGTATATACTCAGCACTATGTCATTGGATTTCATGATAATACAAATAGGCACAGCTCCATTGGCTTCTACACCAGCGCAGAGTTTGGCCCAATGTAATTGCACCAAAGTAAAGCCAGTGTAAATGAGGTCAGAATTAGGCTCAGGGTATTCCTAAAGTTTGCTTTTCTATTATGATGGAGTTGCATGGTTACTCTTGCTATATTATACATTATATATATTATACCTATAAAATGGTTTTATATGAATATTTTTACCATTGTGAAAATGTAACTAGCAAATATGTTTCTTAACCTCCTCTCACATAGGAGGCAAAAGATGCTTGTTGAATCTGAGTTAACACTTCCACACTAATGGCAGAGAACAGAGAAAATGAATATAATATGGTTAACATCTTTGTCAGCCCGATGAGTTTATAATCTCAATATAAATTAGAATGACTCTGTAAAAATTCAACTTTCGACACAGGTAATGTCCCTTAACCTGACTAGCAAAGGAGTGCATACCTTGATCTATAGGCGGGCTCCACAGAAATGCATTAAGGGTAGTAAAATTCCCAGAGAAAGAGAAGGGCTGCCATCAACGATTAGATGTGGTTTGTAATAGTATCGTCCTGTTTTCACTCACCACAGTAGAACATTTCTACCAGGCTAACAAGGCATATGGTAATGAGAAACATGCCAAGATTGAGAGAAAGGAGCCTAACTTATGTACAGGAAACAAATGTGATCAATTACTCTAAGTGTGGAGCTCACAGATACCTTATCTTAGGGCTCCTTAAAATAAGAACTTGATTGTTACCAAATGTATCTAAGGAGCTAGTGAAAGAAACACATTAATGTGGGAGACACGTAAAGTTTTATTAACTTCGAAAATTGACATCATAACTTGGTTCTAAGCAGACTGAAGAATCCACAGAAGTGGTTAACAAGCAAGCATAGTGTTAACTATGTAGTTCTATATTATAACTGTCTAAGCAGCATTTAAACATTATACTGCTCTAAATAATACTACAAAAAGCCACCAGTGTGTTTTGTGACTGTAGTATGCAAATACCCTGTAATAGTTTATTCTTATTAGGCCATTATTTGGGTTAGCATTCAAATTAATTCTGTCCTCCACACCACATTTACTTTAAAGAAAAAATGTGTAGAGATTTTCTTATCGGAGAGTGATGCTGTAACAGCTTTAGTAGACTGATACTGAACTTAGGTTGACACAGAAAATGGAGATCATTAGCTGAAGTATCTGACAAGCTGTGTGTATGCCTGAGAGACATTAGGAGCAGTGAGAAATATGAAATGGCAAGCTCCTGCTAGGGTATACCCTTGACATAAAATTATGGGACTCTCAGCTAGTTTTTAATATAAATCTGCTATGGTTTAAGATTGGAATATTTTCTTTTTCATGAAATTACTACTGTCCATAGAAATGTCACCCACACATGAATTAGAAGGACAATGGAAACCACTGTGGGAAATATAATGTCTTCAATCCATGTATGCAATTCCCATTGGCATCAATAGGAGTTATGCATGAGGATTGAAAGAAGTATATGACCCATATGAATGCTTTAAGATGAACACCATAGAAGGAAGTCAGGCTTCTTATAGCTTATGGATATAGCAGACCCAGTACTGCTTTCTTTGAAGTCAAGGTGAATTTTGCCACTGACCTGAATGGGAGTAGGTTTAAGCCCAGGATATACAAATACATGGTACTGTATCAGAAGAAAATTGTTTAAAAGCTGAGGACCAGGACATGGCACGATGAGAGGAGAAAACTGCAAATGGTGTGTTTTGACAGCACAGGGTCTGCTTTTGATCTTGTATAAATCTACCAACTTTGTAAAGTAGCCCCTAATTTACACTGGTGTAAGCAAGACTGGAATCAGGGCTACAGTGTCTAGATCTGGCATCTGTTGGCATATGTGTGGCTATGTTAAATGCAATTTGTTATAACTCTATAATGTGATGGCAGTCTTGTCTGTCTGAAAACTTGTTCACCCCCCAACCCCAACCAAGCTATATATAATCAGATGTCAAATTTTGCTGTATTTTAACATGATATTCCCAGTTTAAAAGTGTATTTTGTATTTGGACTCATTTTACCATCCTCTCACATTTAATAATTCCATAATGATGAAACTTTCATGAAAAATGGTTATGTCACGGGTGCTTCACCTTTTAGACATATTTGTCATAGTAATACATTGCCTGGTCATTTCACAGGACAATGTTATGTTGTAAAATTACACTTCATATATTTAAGTAGAATTTATACTCAATACCAACCTGGTATGGGTGATTAAAGTTCTACGCTTTAGCCTAAAGACATTTGCTTTAACATCCATGTACAAAAGTGGAATTTAAGAGATTAACTTGCATTTGACCTACTTCAGCTCTACTGGTAATGAGGGGTGCAGGGCCATAGAATTAATCTCTCTCAATTTGTGGCTCTCAGGGGTGCTGCTAAGTTTTAGAGTGCTTGAATTTTAAAGTCTCCTGTTGCGCTGAGGAGGTTTTGTTACTCAATGGAACTCTGTTAACTATAGTGATTGAAGTGCTAGTTTTATCTATTTGATTAATAGCATGACTGAGTTCCACTGTCTCTTTGAAAGAAAAACATATTTTCTGTACCTCTGGAATAGCATTTCATTCCACATACAGTGAAAATAGGGAACAAAGAGAGGGAGGAAAAAATATCTGTTGGACCTGAGTTGTAGTATGTATAGCTATTTAATAACTTTCATGCTGGATCTTACATGTCAAACATCTATAAAATGGTCTGGGATTTAGTCATGATTTGTTGTGTGATATTAATGTACTGCTCCTACGAAGGTATAATTCAAGTTGGTATTATTTGGACTAATATGTTTTTAAAAGCTTGAAAATGACTGTGCAATCATTACTCTAGTGCTCTGTCCTTAATGTGTCCAATGAACATTTTGGCAAAGTAATTTATACTCTCAAGAAATTGGCTTTAACTACTGAATGTACAACATTTCCCTCTCTCTGTAAGTTTAATAGGGCTGTTTTACTTCCATATCAATACATTAAATCCCTCGTCTTCTTTTTAAAATGACCACAATTCAATGAAAGATTTCCTTGTGCAGAATCACTAGCAACATGACATGAGTTATCCAAAGCAAATAGCATCGAATGAAGGAATTAGATATACTAGTCTGTAATGCATGCCTGTAGAATCCTGTATTAAATATACATATTGGCTAATAGGGTGACACACATATAAACAGTCTGCAAGTTTTATGAATAGGTTTTCACTGTTTTATCCCATTTCACTGTTTTATCCCATTTATCACACTGTTTTATCGCATTGTGATATATCTTTTCTAGAAATGTACAACAAAGTTAATTTTTCTCTACTTATACCAGAGAATGTGTGAACAAATAGGACGCCTGAACTATTGTAGCTTGGGGAAATAATATAGCATGTGGATATTAGCATCCTGTATGCAGATAAACGTGGTGATCAATATCATGCACACACTACAAAAGTGAATATTTACTAGTGTTAAAAAATAGAACTTTCTCTTTGTGCTTTATAATATGTATGAAGAAATCAATGCATGTGTCACAACCCATATCAAAATGTGTTATGCAATTTAAAAGATATTTGAAGAAATTTAATGGGATTTTATAAAAATTACTCTAGAAGCCTCTAAAATGTAATAGAGAATGATCTTTTTCTATAAATTATTTTGAAGCAACCAATAGAATTCTGCAGCAGGAATCTAATTCTCTATTAAATACTGTAATATTGTGAAACCTCCCCACATCCCTCCCCAACTATAGACAATTTTCATTTTCTATTAAATTCTGTAAGACTTTTCAGTCAGGGAAAGGTCACTCTAATATCTGGTAACTTCTAATAAAACTGGATATGGAGTGTTCCACATGGGAGAGTGTTCCTATTTTAAAGAAGTAGTGGATTTTACACTTTCAGATTAAGAAAACTAAGATCTTTCCTATAATACTAGGTTCTATATACTAACTCTTATGA
Source organism: Lepidochelys kempii (assembly GCF_965140285.1). Taxonomy (NCBI): domain Eukaryota; kingdom Metazoa; phylum Chordata; order Testudines; family Cheloniidae; genus Lepidochelys; species Lepidochelys kempii. Next base: position 17,527,565 of record NC_136388.1, read on the forward strand.
ACTATGCTTCCTATAACTGGTTGCATTTCCAGAAATACTTTAATGCAACAGTTTTAGATGAATACTAGATGCATGACAAATTTCAGAATTCCATGAAAACCTTTCCTTGTTTCTAGTAGAAATAAAATAATTGAATATTTTGGGGACCACGTCTAACATTTAAAAGGTTCTTTCTACTATATGTTGTTAGGGAGGTAACAAGTTTTGTGCTTGTTGCAGAAAGAAATAGCATGGTATGGAGTAGCATCAGACAAATCATGGTATGTTGAACTTTATTTATTTTGCGCATTCTTTTAAAAGATTGTTTGTTAAATATTGCTAATCAAAAAGAGACAAGGTGGGTGAGATAATTGAAAACTCTGTGATGTTTCCATATTGCTATTGCAGAACTGGAAGCAGCATACCAGTTGTAGAATTTAGATTAAAACAATATCTTTCATTTTGTTTCTTCCTCTTGCAGAAATCTTTAGTGAATCTTTGGTGAACAGTAATAAAGCTAGAGTCTGAACCACTGTACAGAGTTAATACACTGCAATCTTTCCCTGCTCCTGAGATTCAGAGGGGGTTTCCAGCTCCACTATTCCTAGCAGCTGCCAATGTTGTCAGCACTGATCTGTCAGAAAGGATTTTTCCTGGCAAAACTTTGAAGCTACTTTCTGACATCCCCCAACAAACTAATTGTTGTCTTCTGCCTCTGAGAGCCCTCTGAAGTCCCAATGAGTTAGTGTCTTCTCAAGAGATGAGAAAGGGGACTCACAAAATCAATTTATCAGGCTATTACGCATTGTCATCAGCCAAAACAAAAACCTGCTAAAGACAGGAGAAAAAGTAGAAGAAATGGGTCTCTGAGAAAAGGTTACAGAACATCCATCTTCTCGCCTCTTCTGATTGTTTCTTTTCTTTACCCATTTTCATACCCGTTTCCCTCCACTAAAAGACACTTTATGACAAGCATTGTAATCTCTTTAGACCATGGGGAAGCCTCTTCTTTAAGACAGAATCTTTGCAAGGCATGAGTGACAGCGGGAAGGGGTCCAATTGCCACCAAGGACACTAGGCAATAAATCATCCACCCCTGGCATCAGCAGGCTGGACTGGTCCCCACTTCCTGAGTGGCTACCCGTGCCTAGATGTGACAAAACAGCCATTGTCAGCTCCTAGCAGCCGCATTCCCACTTTCTCCCCACTGAGGTTTTAAGTTTACCTAAGATATAAGAAATACCAATTAAAACTTGGAAAAAAATGAAAATTAAACTGAGGCTAGAAGGGAAAGTGCTCTAAAGTGATGTCATAATACATGCTTTTATAAACCAAAATAATATTAACAAGGGGAGAAGTACCATTAGTTGTTCTGGTCATTACTGTCTTTTAAACGCTCTGAAGAGATTCAATGATTTTGTTTGCTTGTTTTGGTTTAAGACTTTAAATTTCCAGAAGACCTGCACTGTGATAGTTACTCTTTAACAGAAACAGGACAGGACTAGGAGGTATGTACTACTAAAAGTACTACAGCTCTTAACCAAACAGAACAATCCCAAGGAGGAAATATTAAATTGAAAAAAATAAGTGCTTGCCACCTAGATATAAAGATTGGAGCATTTAGTGGTATGCTATGGATTCCTTAGGTTGAGCCCAATATTTTTGCATTGTCAGGGTATCATGCCAAAGACCATAATGAAATTTTTACCAGGTATAGTAAAATATGCATAAAATCACCATTAAAAGAAACAAAATGTCGGTGTTGTTCCAAGAGAGACTTTTGTTGTTCTTAACTATAAGACAGTTTATAGATTACTTGTGATCAGATAGAAGTTACAAATTAACTGATGATTCATAGTAGAGTGGGAAATAAAAGATTATGACACAATGAGTTTTTAAATCTGAAACACCTCAGAAGGTCACAGGAGAATGAGAGTAACAGAATATTCATCACTACTGCATTTTTATTTTCATTGATTTTTTTCCTTCACAGTCATTAAGGATGTTTCCTTGAGACAAATTAGCTATAGAATGCTAGCCATTTATTAATTATTGTTGATGCGGGAAAAGATGATCCATTCCCTTTAGAATACTCATCAACTTAGTGCACTTGCTAAGTGCCAGAAAAGAGACGAACTGGAACAACTTTGGAAATGTAAATAATACATTTGTTAAAGTGCCGTTGACTCCCCTATTCTGTTTTCAAATAGAGTGGTAAGTGAAAATCTATATCTGTCCCTGTTTCTATGTGTGTTGTTGTTCTGTACTTCTAATGCAAGATTTCTTTATTATAAAAATCTTTGTGTGTGTGTGTGAATGCTGTAGATTTTTCAGAAAGTACTCTGGAGCTGCAGCGGTCAGGCAGAAATGCTTTCATTATCATAAGAAATATATAGATTATATGATCTTTCCCAATTTCTACTAGCCTGGGGTGAATAGTTTTTGTTTGAATGAGTGAGTAAAATATCATTAGTTTTTTCACGATCACCGTGGGAAGGGCTGACAAGTAGGTTTTGTTCCTGGGCTGTTAAATTTTCCTGATGATTTTGCAAGGCTGTGTTATATAGTTCTGAGTATGATAAAACTCCTTCACAGTTCAGTAACAAGATGAAAGAAAATGATTTATTTTATTTTTAATTCTGTGCATATACATTGATTAGGGGACATTGAACCAGGTTGATAGAATGTAGTTGCAAAGTAACCAAGGTTTTTTGTTTAATCTTTTGAATTATTTAATAAGAAGCCTTTAACCTCTTTGGATTAACAGTCAAATTGCTGCAGAGAGTAAATGAGATGATGATTCTCCAGGCTTCATGACAGTTCTGTCCCAGTTCATCATCTTAACTAAAAAATAATCCTATCTAACTTGAAATCCACAGCAGCTATAAGTAGAAAATAAATCCAAACCGCAGCTCAGACTTGTAACCTAACAGCTATCATAAATAATCAGAACCTATTTGAAGGTGGAAGATGGGACATTAGAAGCTATTTACACTACTAGAGTGATGCCATCGATCAGTAACAGCAACCCGTAGATAAGACTCATATGATGTCATGGTTATTTATGACGGGAATTGACAGTAAAGCTACTATAGAACTTTCTCCTAGACAGCTTCATTCATTTTTGTTAGTGATGCATTTTGTTGTTAAAGAAGCAATCAATGGCAAAATGGTGGAGATAAAAGTTATTACCAGTTAGATATATGAAAAACGTGTCCATGTACATTTACATATATAACATAAACTGTGGAGACATTAAAAAATTAGGTCAGCAAAATTTGTATTTTTTTATTGCAAATGTTCAGCTCAGTAAAGCCATTTTATGTTCTTTGGTGGTGAACATGTACTATAATCTGAATTATTTTCTAATCCAATTCAATGTGTTATAGCAGAGGAAAATGCAGAGTTGTAAGGATTTAGTAGGAATGCTGAAGTTTCTTTTTAGTGGATTGGAATGGTATAGGTACAGCTTACTGGGAGAGAGGGAGAAAGGGGGCAAAATCTTGTATATGAATAACCGTAAGAGAATCCCTTTATGCAGTGTGTCCAAGAATACACAAGTCCTGCATTATGTGTTTGCATATGGCAACTAGGTGGGGTCTTGGCAAATGGCAGACCTTGGTCAACGTCAACAATGACATAGAGAAATACACCTTTCCTGTATAAGGTACAGTGTGTGTCTGCGCGCATTCGCATAAATGTATGAATTTTCTTTAGGGATTCTTGCATTCTTAACAAATAGGAGAAAGAAGCTCTTTTCGTAAACATTGTATGGGCTCCCCAACTCATGATGTAAGACACCTGTCTCTGGAAGTGTTTGAGAACAGTGTCAACATACTTATTAAGGGGTAGATTATGGATAGTGACTGCTCCTGACCAGGTGCCTCTTTCTTTGGTGTCCCTCAATCTCCTGGTAAGGTACCTCCTTACTCCCCTACATGGGTTACCCTTATTGTGAGTCAAAGTTCAAACTCTGGGCTGTTACTCCCCTATCTGCACAGGTGCATAGGAAATGGAGGAGTCCTGTCTCTGTCACTGGCAGCCTGCCATGTGGCACACAGTGGAAGGCATCTGTATCAGGTAAGGGGCTGGCACAGATTACTCTCACTCTGCCCCCAACCCAGGTCAAGGGGTGGGGAAAACCTGAAATTCAATTTCTGGTTTGCTCTTGGAAGAGTTAAACTATGCACTGCCTCTTACTCGGGGGTTGTGGCAACTTCACTATTGAGACTTTATTTAGCTGTATAACTATTGTGGAAAATAATGAAGTATTTTCAAAAAATAGCATGGTATTACAGATCAACTGACATTCTGAATAGCCATCTGGAAAAGGCTCTTTGCAGTAATACTATAACAAATCCATGGCAAAATGGATAACTTTAAAGAAAAGTCTTAACACATGACAGCAGGTAAAGGTGACTCTACGAGGAAGTTTATGCCCCAAATGAATGTTTAGGGTTTGTTTTTTTTAAAAAAGATTTTACAAAACTTAATGTTAGGGCAATCATCTCCTTTAAATTAAAGAAAACTCAATGAAGACAGATGTACTGCTTTAGAAAGGTAATATTCGTCTGCAATGATTTGGCCCCAGTTCACTAATCCATGAGAATCAAGAATTGAAACTGACTATAAACTGAACGTTGTCTAAGCTAAGTGAAGTGTAAAATCTAAGATAACAGCATAAATGGTGAGAATTATATGACTTTTCTGCAGCATATGAGCAAAAAATAATTTGGTTCTTCCTTTAAAAATGACAGCAATTTTTTTATACAGGGATTTGTCCAGAATTATTTGTGTTTACTTACAAAAGCTCAGTGACTAGATATCATGAATATCAGTAGTTTCATATTAGTTTTCTCTATCGAATAATTGGTATAATATGTATATGTTATTGCCACAGTTATCTTGATTGTGAGTGTAACTATTCAAAATTGCCTTTATTACATTTATTTTTATTTAATCTGTAGCAATATGCCACAAACCTCTTACAGATTCTCATCCTCAGATGAATTAATTTATTACTTACACAGCATAAGATATATTTTAAATAGTTCCTTCCCTTTCTTACATGATTGTATATACAGCAGGCCATGCTTAGTACTTTTCAAGATCATAGTCAGACCTATAACAATAAATATTAGGTTTAATTTAAATGGGTCAAAGTTCATTCTCATCCATCGACCATCTATACAACAAAATCATGTAGTATAATATATCACTAAATAGAAGAGGCCAGTGCTGTGTCAGGAATCCTTTAAGGAATAAATGCAGTATTTTGACAGAGCAACACCAGATCAACATGTGATGCATATCATAAATGTATATTTACCTTTCTGTTGATCAGAGGGAGACAGTGGATTTCAACAAAGCTATACCACCCATAGCATCGATCCTGTACTGCTTAATATGCAATTCTGGGATTTAAATTTTGGACACATTAGCAGTCTTATCCAGTTAAATATTAGCTCTGTGTGTGGGAGTGGGTGGGTGGGGGTGTTTGATGATAGAGAAATGTTGCTCTTATTAATATTTCATACATTTTATAGGTAATACTACCTCTATGACTTCATACTGTTCCTCCCAAATGCTCCCTAGGTTGTACTCAGGAAATGTTATTACAAAACTTTCTGTCATATTTTTTGAAAAGATGGTTTCCTCTGGATGGCATAGAACAGTATGTGATTTCACTGGGATTTTAACTTCTCTTTGAAAAGGTTAGGGAGGTCAGGGATCGCAACTACTTTGTTATATAAATCAATCATTGAAAACAGACTAATGAAACAAACTAGAGAAATACAGTATGAGATCTAAGCAAATACCAAAAACAGTCTCACACATAAGCTGACATATGCTACTAACATGTAGAAAACAAGACAGTCCTTTCTATTGTGTCAGATTTCAGCTAGCATGAAGTTGAAAATGACAGAGGAAAAAATCTGTATTTGTGGTGGTGAAAAAATGTATTCTCAGTGACACATTGTCTAAAATTTCACAATTACATTGGACAAATGTGACAATTTACAGCTCTGTTCTGATGGAATTAAAGTAATACTTTCCCCTTATACAGCATCTTCCATCCAAGGATTTCAAGGCACTTTACAATCATGAATGTACATCATTGCATTTCACAACGTCACAACATGCATCCTATGCAGTAACATTCTACTGTGGAGTAGATAAATGTTTATTATCCATATTTACTGAGGGAGAAATTGAAGCTAAAGAAATACAGATGCTGACATGTTCAAACTGGGTACCTGAAAGTTAAGCATCTAACTATATTTTTAAACATTTAAATAAGTGGCTTGATTTTTTCAGAGATGCTAAGCATCTGCAATTCCAACTGACTTCAGTGAAATTATAATAGGGATGAGTTTACCCCATTGTTTTCAATGTATTTAGAATGTGTTAGGTATTTTTAGATTACTTATGCCCAACAATAATCATATGTTAATGGCCCATCTGTGCTTTGAAGTTCACTGAGATGAAGAGGATAAGGAAGGAGGTAGCTCATTGCTGTTCAGTATTTTATAATGCTAAATGTGTGTTGGGCACATTAAAGACAATTACAATCACTGGATTACACCTTTGCAACTGTTATTGTTCAGCTGGAGACCATTTTTTAAAATATTATTTATCTGTATTGTGGTAGCATCTAGGAGCCCCAATTGAGGACCAGGACTCCCTTGTGCTAGGCACTGTACAAACACAGAACAAAGAGATGGTCCGTGTCCCAAAGAATTTACAATCGGAATGAATATTTATTTATTATGATTTAATTAGTAGTTAATTGTTGACTATTCAAAACCTGAAAATCTATTTTGTGAACAAAATTTCAAATTTGTTTTAGTATTAAAGTGTTTGAAATGGCCTCTTTTTCCCCCAAAAAATGTTAACAAATTTTTTCCTGGTACTTTTTCAATTTTTTTTTTACTCATACCATTACTGAAAATATTATAAGAATGGTTATTGGAATTTTTGATTTAGTACTACATCCATGCAATATATTGTTGCATTACAAATGCAGCAGATTGCTATTGAAGATTATCTTTGTAATGGAAAAAGACAGAAATGTCTTAGATTTTGCAGAAAATCAGTGTATACATTCAAAATTGTGGATAGACCTACATAATATTTCCTGGTGCTTAATGTTTCATAGCAGCAATTTACTGCTATCTCTCTTGTGCTGCATACTAGTACTATATTATAGGGTTGTACTTTTGTGCGCTAATACCGCTGATATCATGTTTCATCACTGACACTACCCTCATAAGGTTCATAATGCAGCCAAACAACTATAGGGTTAGATTGTGACATATCAGTCTAACATCCCATTGTGCTGCATCTCGAGCAATCCAGGAAGGAGACTATGGAATCACAGTCTTCCTCCTGAGCTCCCCACTGATCTGGGGAGGGAGTAAATGACACCGACTCTACACTTCTTGCAGCATGTGCTCTCTGATGTGCTGGCATAGCTATGCTGCTGGGTGTGGTGGGAGCTGGGGCATGGAGTCAAGGCTCTGCCCCTTCTGTGCCCTCCCTCAACCCTTCCCACTCACTTGTGGGAAGGGGAACAGAGCATCTCTACAGAGCCTGCTATCCCTCCTATGTACAGAAACCTAGTACCTCTGAAGGCATGCTACCTAGTCCGTAACTCCCTTGTGCCAGCACGCAGGATGGGCCACAGTCTGGACCAGAGTTTATAATGCAGCATCGCTGTAGGAACAGATTAGGAACAAATTGCTCTGATCATATTTAATCATGTTGGCTTTATGTGAATTGAAGTGTAGATGATGGGGTTGAATTTTAAAGAAAAAAATAAGGATTATTTGGATTTGTACCAACATTTGGGTAAGGTTCATGGAAGCTTATACTTATTAATTAAACACTAAACCCTCCATTAGCCTAGATGATCACCCTGTTTGGAAATAAATGAGCTGTTTACATAAGGATTTTGCACCAATCCTTATAGAGGGGGGAAAAAGTTTCTACAATCTGCACGCTCTCCTTTGTGACGTAGGGCAAGCCACTTCGGCATTAATTTTTATAAGTGGTCTCTAATCTTGGGAGCCCTTATCTAGACATATGACTTGGTTTTCAGAGGTACTAAACATGCACAGCTCCCATTGGCTTTAATTAGAGTTGTTGGTGCTCAGTTTTTCTGAAAAATAGGCCAGGCCCAAACATGAAAGCACTGAAATTAGAGGCTACTTTTGAAAATAAGGCCCTTACACTTTCTGTGCTCTAGTTCCCCTATCTGTAAACTAGGGACAATCATGCGATATAAAATTAACATGCCACACATTAAATGGATTAAAAGCTGGCTAACTGATAGGTCTCAAAATGTAATTGTAAGTGTAATATGCATTTTAATACAGGTAAATGTATATATCTAGGAACAAAGACCCTAGGGTGTACTTACGGAGTGGGGGAATCATCCTGGGAAGCAGTGACTCTAAAAAAGATTTGGGCATCCTGGTGGATAATCAGCTCAATATGAGCACCTAGTGGGATGCTGTGGCCCAGAGGGCTAATTAGATCCTTAAATGCAGGATCAGGAGACTCCTGAGTAGGAGTTGAGGTTATTTTACCTATTTTTTTTTTACCATACGTTATTTTACCTATGTTTTTGGCACTGGTGTGATTGCTGCTGGAATACCATGTCCAATTCTGGTATCCACAATCCAAGAAGGATGTAGAAAAATTGGAGAGGGTTCAGAGAAGAGCCACCAGAATGAATAAAGGATTAGAAAATATGCCTTATAGTGATAGACTCAAGTAAATCAATCTGTTTAGCTTAACAAAGAGAAAGCTAAGGAGTGACTTGGTTATAGTCTATAAATACCTACATAGGGAACAAATATTTAGTAATGGTCTCTTCAGTCTAGCAGAGAAAGTTGTAACATGATCCAATGGCTGGACGTTGTAGCTAGACAAATTCCCGACTGGAAATAAGGCACCCATTTTTAACAGTCAGAGTAATTAACCATTAGAACAATTTACCAAGGGTTGCGGTGGATTCTCCATCACTGACAATTTTAAAATCAAGATAGGCTGTTTTTCTGAAAGGTGCTCTAGGAATTGTTCTGGGGAAGTTCTGTGGCCGGTGTTAGACAGGAGGTCAGACCTGATGATCACAATGATCCTTCTGGCCTTGGAATATATGAATCTATGAATACTTGCTTTGGGTGTTATGAAGCTGAATTTAATAATGTTTGTAGAGCACACTGAAATTCTCAGGGATGTGCAAAATGTATTGTTCAAACAGAAGACAACTGCCCCATTTAATACACTCTACTTTAGGTCCAATATCTCATCTCCCAAGATGTAATCTTTCAACATTTTTGACATGCAGTTTTTCTTTAAATGGGGGAAAAAGTAAAATGAAAATGGGGTGTGGAGTTATTGATAGAACTCCTGACCTGGGCGGGGGTATGCATGTGTGTGGCAGGGGAGAAAGAGATGGTATTGCCCCTTGATAGGGTCTAAATTTCTCTTATACTGCTTCCAGACTGAAAGAACCCTGATCATGCTTGTGGGTGTTCTGTGATTCTTTCTTTACCCTTTGCTAAAAAAGAATTCCCCACTTGTACTTCCATGATGTTCCTGAGCACTGAACCCCTCCAGCAATTAGTCATGAATTTTTACACTTTTTTGGTTGAAATGAATTTGTCTCTGTCATGGGAGATGCCCCCAAACTTCTGAAGCAGCAGTGAGGCCTGGTCTAAACTTGAAAGTTAGGTTGACATAGTTTAGTCAGCCAGGGGTGTGAAAAAAACCACACCCTGGTTGACATAGCTGTGCTGACCAAATCTTCCAAGTAGACAAAGCTAGGTTGATGGAAGATTGCTTCTGTTGACACCGTTACCATCATTTGCGGAGGCGGTGTTCCTACAGTGACAGAAAAACCCCTTCTGTTAGTTAGGCAGTGTCTACAGTATGGGTTTATGCTGCTGGCATAGCTACAGTGATGTAGCTATGCTGGAATAGTCTCTGAGTGTAGACATACCTCAAGTGTAGTATTTGGAACTCTAGACATGACTATGGCTGATGGCATGTTATAAAATCTTGGGCTTAGTTGATCTCTTTTTATGTGAACCACAGTAAAGAAAAAGAAAGATGATGTTTATGTTAACAACTTCCTAAACTATTACGGCCTTTAAAAATATTCTCATTAATCAGGTAAGGCCAAACTCATGTCTAGTGTAATTCTATTGATTTCAGTCACAACAGAAATGAATTTGATCCAGGATGTTTACATTTATTGTCCATTCCTTGTTGTATTGTTAATCAGATCTTGCAGAGATTCTAATCCTCCTTTTCACAAATATTTCTGTCTGAAATAGGTCAGACAATGTTCTTTCAACAAAGAAAAACCCAAACTGTGCCAAAGTGGTCACCGTTATATAATTAGGGGTGTAGATGAATAGGGCCTAATTAAGTTTAACAGACTCATCCTTTGGAGACCCAGTTATGTGAGAAGAGAGAAGAAGAGTCAACAAAGAATTGCTTAATTGTACTGTGCTCACTGGGGATACTGATAAATGTGATTGCTATTCCAAATAAAATTATTTAAAAAAAAAAAAAGTGCCGGAAAAATATAGATGGAACTGGTCTGGTCTGAAAAGAAAAAGAAAACAAAGGCACAAGAAGTTGGCAAGCAGAATACTCCTCCTAGGGGCAACAAAGATAACTGCAGCATTTTCCTTTACTTTTCAGGCTTGACATATTTTTAATCAAAGGAGCTTTACTTCTGCAGGAACTATCCTAGCTGCTTGAAAACCAGAATTAGTAGTCAACAAAGCTGAAAATTAATATAGGTAACTTCACTCAATATAATATACCACCTTCTGCTGCTCTTTTGCTCTTCACAAACATTTGAAGCAGGGGATGGCTAGCAAAGGGGGTTGCTGGAGCTGTGTTTATGTGTGAGCCAAACAAAAAATGACAGTAAGTTTAGAAAGTTTATGTATTTTTAATTCAGTTTTTACTAATCCCTTGGAGGACTGTAAGTCTCTATCCTTACTCTCTTTCCTCCTCTCCCTGTTTTGTACAAACCTGTGAATGCAGGAGTTGCTCATGAGAGCTGCAATCCCTGCAGTGACATTTCTAGCTGCCTCGGTCCCACTTCTGCTGCCAAACTGCAGCATTTTTTGGGAGGGTGGGTGGAGGAAAGGGGAGAATATGAAGAATTGCAAGGACGTTGCAGAGGGATGTAAGTATAAAGAAAGTAGGTCAAATTTTGCGCCCCACCAACTTTTATAGTGGCTTTTTTTAGGTATACTGTAAACCGTCTCCACAGTTTATATAAATTACACCCACAGTATGGCTGTGTGAATATATTAAATATGCTTCCATAGGTTTGCTGTGTCATATCATGAAAGCATCAATAAAATACTGAGATTATATTATACTTATTAATGTATATCTCTAATACATTATCATTAATCACAGAGTACTATGAACAGAGATTTTTTTCTGTTGTGTTAAGGCATTGCTGGCTTTGGCTGTTATGGCTCCTTTACTACCGCCTGCCTGTCAGTTTTAAGGATGATAGAATGAATATTTCACTGTTAAAATATAAGGTCCACTGCAGTGGTTATATTACATGCCACTCTTCTCTTGGATCTGTGTAACATCAGCAGATCTCTGTCTTTGCCCCTCCCTCAGCCTGCATGTGCCCCACCGTCACCAGCCCTCTACATGCTACTATTCAGGAGGCCTGCTATATAACTGAGCTCTGCACCATTCAAGGCTTCTTGGTAATTTTGCCTTTCCTGCCCCATTGTCATTGCCAAGGGAGTCTCTATGGGTGTGGAAGATGGGTCAGGATTTTCCTCACAGTTCCCAATTGTGGTCCACTAGAATCAGTAAGAATGCACCCACTGACTCCAGCCAGAGCAGGATCTGTCTAATAGCACTGTTAACTTTGGATTTGCCTCTGTGATCCTGTAGCTAAGATGCTGATGGGCTGTCTTATTATCTGGGATGCCATTTCCCTCTGACTTATCTTTGTTTTGCCGAGTTTTTATCTGTTTGAGAATCAGATTCTGTGAAAACACTGCCGAAACCCATTTATAAGTGAAGCAGAAAGTTTTCCCATAACCATATGTTTCCTATGTAAATGTATGTGGTGACCTTGGAGCCATCCAAATCCCAGTGCTCATCTCACTTGCTCACTGCTGCTTTTTTGGTGAATCAGAAGGAAAATCAAAAGCCTCTCTGAGGATTACTGAAAAGGAATGCCACATGTGTTAGTGTGTGTATGCATAGGCCATTTATTTTAGAGCACAATCTCACTAAAATCAAATGAATATAATCTGAACATGCTTTTAAAAGATTAAAACCCAAAAAGATGAAACTGGCAAGCCTTTTGAATTTTTATAGGAGACAAGCAATTTATGTGGTCCATCATGTGCATTTTCAGACCAGCCTTATGAGAACACATTTTCAGCATATTAGGAGAGTAGTGGTTTCATTAGGGGCTGTAGATCTTTGCCGGGGACTATTATATTCCAAACAATCTTAAAAAAACCTGTTCTCAGTGTCAGTCTCCTACCAATCCCTTCCTTTCAAAACCAGATTGTTAACCTTTTATCCTCTTTTTGAGGAGGTACATGGAATCTCATGGCCTCTAATACACTGGTCTCTCTTCATTTAGGCCTAAACTGCATCCTTTTCTCTTTAGCTTCAGAAAGTCTTAGATGCTCCAGAAGTAAATCTGTAGATCCAAATTTAGTCCTCCTGCCATTGATTGACATGCAAGTTGCATATAGAACAAGGCAGAGTTTGGCCAAAAGGTAATAATCGTCTTCCCATGCATAGGTCACCAGAAGTGAATGTTCACAATTTTCGAGCATATTTTAGGGACTATACAATTCCTTTCCTGTAGGACAAGTGGAATGTTAAGGCTCTAGCACCCTGTGTGTGTAAAGATAAATTTGCCTATCTACATCTAATAAGGATATGATATTTTCTTTCCTCACCCCAGTCACATAACAAGGGGAAAGGTTATACCCTACCACCGGGCAGGCATCAGCAGCCACTGATTCCGGTGGCTATATTTATACCTTTGTGTTTGTGTTATACCTTTGTAAATATTTGTGTTTGGACAAAAGTTCTCTGTCTAACCATCTGATTCTCTCATTTGACCCAGTAATAATGAAGTCATAATGCTCAATTTGTGGCATCACACTAATTTCCAGCGCAACAGACGATAGTATCCTCCCAAATGCAGAATTATATTATTTGCTTTCAATATTATTTTAGTGTCATTTTCTGAGTATTGTATTTCTGTATTATACTCTTAATGTTTGATGTGATGCTGATTAATTTTCATGGCTCAATTTCAATAGTGATGTGTCAACATTTATTTGATTTATTAATAGAGTTTTTAATTCAGTTACATTGCTTTTAGCAAGCAAGTAGGTCTATGTTGTAAAGTTTTAAGACTCAGTCTTGAAACACTATCTTCCTGGCCAATAAACCAAGATGTTGACAAGATCTGTAGTGAATATTCGAATAAATGTGATTACTTCATTTTATGTCAACAGAGGAGGTGAAAAGTGCAGCTCAACTGCCTTGGTAAGATTGGAAGGAGGGGCTGGGATAATACAAGAGACAACAAAGAGATAGTTGGTAAGATTTAGTGGCTTTCTTCAGCAGGGGTGTTGGGAAGTCAGTGTTACAAAGTTCAATAGGGTCAAACAAAGTGCAGAAACTTTCTTATATTCATTGAGAAGAAAGCTGTAATGAAGACATAAAAAATTCAAATGATAGAAACAGTAGGTAGATAGAATGTTATTTGATGTGTTACTTCTACCCAGTCTGAGTAGGCTGGACCTAACAATAAATGCATATTGTTTCTTTATATCCCAGAGAAGAAAAGTTCAATTGTCTTTCATGATCTATAATATAACTGTGATGAGACATACTCTTCAAAGAAAGCATTGAATGCCTTCAGAACAGCTGTAGTGTTTATGGATCAAAAAAGTATTTCATCTAGAAAGATACAATTATGACATACCCATTTAAAAGTTATATTTCTGCCACCAAGTTCATTAATAAAATCCACATTTTTAAAAGGAAGATTTACATAACATGTTTAAGATTATTTGTGGAGTTGCATGACACACTTAATTTGCTGGTTTGGTATAGAAAGTATAAGATTAATTTTATCAAAGGTAACTCAGTGGGAAATGTACGCCATTATTTAGTTTTTTTTTCCACATTGATGCAGAGTGTTGCCTGAACTAATCTAATGATATTGTAGACATGAGGCAAGGGTACACATTTTTTTTTTTTGTTTACAAAGATTAGAGCCTTTGTTTCAAGTGAAGTTGAGAATATAAATCTATTTGGCTTGAACCTTTGCGTATACTTCCAGAAATGACCTTCCAGAAGCCACTGCTTTATCTGTGATATGCAACAAGATTCATTTTTGTGCCCTGAGGATTTGGTCTTAGGCGATTGGGATCATAACAGCCTCTTGCTGAGCACGGATCTGGAAGTTCTTGAGATGAACACAGAGTGTTATATTGTATTGCTTTCGACTGAGGGACTCTTACAATTGTAGGAGATATACACAACACAGGGGTGGTCATAAAGTATTTTTGATGTAGGCATTAAACAAAATATAGTCCATACTGAAGGTGGATGTACCATGAAAAATACTTTTATCCTTAGTTGTTATTCTTCAGGCTTATTAGGTGGATTTAGAGAGGGGACAGTATTAAATGGATTAAAACAGGATTTGTGACAGGAAAGAAGCATTATAGCCCAGAAGCCAGATAGCTGCCTGCAGCTGAAGAATGGTATTTTACACCGGCAATTTTAATTTAAGACTGAAATTCAAATATTTTGATTTCTATTTACCCTTGAGGAATATTATCTTTGGTTTGCCTTTGCAGTTTACCTATAAAATTCATATAAAGATTAGCTACCTCAAAGTCCTTGTAGTTTGATCAAAAATGCATCTATTTCCCTCCACCACTCCTCTACCATGGCCTTCAAAGGATTTTTGTGATCTATTTATCTACATAATCTATCATGGAGATCAATGAACCTCAAAGATTCAGAATCTGGATTCACTTCTGATAAGTAACCAGAAATTTGGCTGCTTATCTGAATTGACTTCTTGAATCTACAAAATTGAGATATAAATCGCGTAAGTATATGGCTTGCAAGAAGTTAACTTACAAATTAGTGTATGTAGACAACAAACACAAACAAAAGAATTCACATTAATTTATGCCCCCTCTGGATTTCCCTGTACATCCTGTTTTCTCTGTGTCTGTTTTTTAGGTCACAGGTCAGTAAGACACTTAATGTGTGCCTAACTTTAAGCACATGAGTAGGCCTGTTGAAATTGACAGAACTAATCATGTACTTACATTTGGCACATGCTTAAGTATCATGTTGAATTGGGGTCTTTGTAAGCTCTTTTGAACAAGGAATATATTTATTTTTGTGTATGGTACACTCTCTGTACAGTGACAACTGTAAACAAATAATAATAAAGAAGAAGGCGAAGAAAAATAACCAGCTTTCTGGCCTTGTCAGAAATACTTGTAAAACTTTTTTTTCTTCTTCTTCATGTTTTGGCACTTCTTGTTCCAGTCCAGGACAGGAACTAAAAGTGCAAAACCATTTATACAAACATTCAGAACCTCAAAAAACAGTTTAGCGAATAAAAATAAATAAAAAAGTAAAAAACCTTGTGTACACAGTTTAATGTACACAGTTGAAATTTCAAATATTAAATACTTTCACCAAAGTGCTCTCAAACAATCTACAGACCAAGAATTATGCATGGAGAGTGTTCAACTAAACAATATCAAGTAACAAATATGACTGAGAAAATTTCAGCCCACTTGGGAACAATTCATAAACAGAGAAAGAGACAGAATATCTGTTATTCTTTGTGTATTATTTCTCAAGCTATTCTTACTATAAAACAAGCAAGAGCTAGGTAAGAAGTTTTTGCTTGATAACCTGTTAGCCTTATATTCCTGAATAACTTTAATTAAACAGTTATTTAGTGCTGATGGGTTGATTCACTTAAGATAGTAAGTCTTCCTCCCATTTTCCTCACCAGAGATAACAGCTGTAATAAGACCTCTATTAAGAAAACACTGTAGACTTAGTTACCACTATGATCTCGTTTACAAGGCTCCATCTTTTAGTTTGTTTGCGTGCTTTGCCATAAACTTTTGTGAAGATCTGACTGAAGCAGCTCAATCATCTAAACATTTGCCAAACCAAACTCTTTCACTTTTGTGTTTGAAATGCCCAGAGATCATTCATTGAACAGCATCATGGGAAAAAAAGAGCCTGTTGGAGTTTTAAGTCTACTTAATGTACAAATCAAATATTGTATAGTCTTCTTTTCTCAATTTACAAACAAGCAAGATGAGTGGCTGATTTTTCAGAGTTTTGAGCTGACCAGTTTTTGTTGATTCTGAAAATAGCTGGCTGTTTTTTTGACTCAGCATATTTTTACACTATTGTAAATGCTGAAAGGGTTAACAACCTCCACAGCATATAATTGACAGTGGTAATATTCTCAACAGTCCAAAGCAGGGGGGAAGTTGCTTGTTGTTATAAAAGCAAAGAGTTTCTGAATCTTAGTAAAATAAACCAGGACTTTGTTTCTTGAAGTAATTATTCTCTGGAGAGAGAATTGGAAAGATGGAGGCAATTATGAAATGACCTGCCATCATTGAATTGTTCAGAACTTCTGGATCAGTGGCAGATATTTTCATAACTCCACTTAAGTGCAGTTTTTTTTTTGGTATCCTTGCCACCACGAGAGAAAAGGGGCCAAATTCTACCCTCAGTTAGTGCCTGAGCCAGACCCCATTGAAGTGATCAGGCTCTAACTGAAACATTTATGGCTCTCTATTGAAATGTTGCATTGGGGTTTGCATGGGGGTAAAGGGGCAGAGTTTGCAGGGAATCTGAAGTTACAGTACACCCTATCTAGAGGTTGGTTGTGTCGGGTCCCTGCGTGGGTCAGGTTGGATGAGCACAGGAGCAGCTCTCTTCTGATGCCCTTTGGAGTGCAAATCACCCCAAAGAGAATGGGGAGGAGTTGAGGCTTATGCACACCGCAGTGAGAGATCTGCACCTTCCCAAAAGAAGTTGTATCCTGGGCACTCCCCCAGTGCAGTGCAGAGCTTGAGTTCTGTGCAGAGCTCCAGGAAAGATTGTTCTTCCTGAAGCATTTACCCCTCCCATAACTCCTACTGGGGAAAAGCTACTCAGCACCTCCCTGACACAGGTCATTGCACTCCTTACACAATCTAGCCCACTGTATTTACTGGAATAGCAACAAGGAAAAAAAATGGGACCCCCCCTTCAGTAACCTTCATCTAACCCCTTTTAAGCAGTGAGTTTGAAGTCATTTTGTAGTCTGTTTCCCCCTCCCCCCTCAAAACTGTCTTTAGAATTATCATCCAAAAAGCTTGTTTAACTTTTGTGTATGAAGTTGGCAATGAGTTACTATAAAGCAAATAAAACTGTCCTAGCAGCCTGAAAGTGGTGATATGGCAGATAGCATTCACGCCCTCATCTTTGTATTCCATTCCTTCAAGGATATCAGTAGGTAAACAGTGCTGAGACTCTAATAGAGAAATGATTTCTTAAGCCTCCTCATGTAACTGTGGGAAAGGTAATGCATTCCTTCTTATTTCTGTTTCGGTGTTTCACACTGATAATAATACCGTGGCATTATGTTATATAACCATTAGTGTCATGAGCGTTCTGAGAACTCAGCGCCATCACTGGGAATGTTCTAGCCAAGATTTTCTAAAGTGGCTAATTATTTTGGGGTATATCTGTTTCAGGATACCCAACATAAGACACCTTTAAGGAGACTAATTTTCAGAGGTTGAAGGTTCAGCACTTTCTGAAAATCAGGTCCCAGTAGGGTGCCTCACGTTGGGTTACCAAAATCACTATTCCCTTTTGAAAATCTCTGTTCTTGAATATTTCTGTGTACTAAAAGTGCTAACAATCTTATACACTCCTTTTCCATCATTTCATGTTTGTAATCTGATTATATTAGGACCAAATACATTCACGTGAAATATGTTTACCTGGATAGCGTAAATATGTAAGGACTTATCTCCAGATCTACATACCAATAGAGAGGAGAGTTGATGAGTGATGAAAAATGCCATGCAAATTTCTTTCATAGCCTTCATGTTATGTGATGTGTTTAATGGTCTTCTGCCTTTGGCAGATTTTAGAAAATTGTTTTCTCTTACAGAGGCCATCACCTTTTGGATGATGTAAAGGAGTCATTCTGTTCCTCCGTGTTGGGTTTTTTTGGCTATATATTTACTTAACAACTTCATTTTCTGAGTAGCTGTTGAAAGAACAGAAGTTTGTAAATTATACAACAGTAAACAGTGAATACGATCCATGGCTTTAAGCCCAGACACTGTCAAATTTTTTTCCACTTCCTGGCTGGTTCATGACAATTATTACGGATTACAGAAGTGTTAACATTTCTGGATTTAAATATTTTGTTTCTTTGTTTCTGTTAAGCACACTCTAACTTCAACAATTGGCAACCTATTTTCAGGAAGGGTTGGGATTTAATTATTATACTTCAGGACCTGAACACCAGTTGTCTCAATCATTGAAAAATTAAGAAAGTTTAAAAATAAAAAAGAAATCTCCATTTTCATTTTGTATCTTTGAACCAGTGCTCTTGCTATTTGTTCTCTTTTTGCATTAGGAATAAAAGTGTTTTCTGTTATATTAATAATAATTCTTTGCACTACTGTACCACCATCTATGCAAGTATCTCAAATTACTTCAACCACATCAATACTTTAGCCTCATAACACCTTTGTGAAGTAAATTATCTCCCCATTCTTTCCCAGATGGGAAAACAGAGGCACAGAGATTGTTTCCTGTTTAATCACACAGGAACTTTATTAGAAACTGGGAATAAAATCCACTGACTTCCATTCCTGTGATTAACCACAAGGTTATCCTTCCTCTTCCTCCTACCTACAGCTAGTCCAAAGCTTTTTACCTTTGGGAGGGAGGAAAACCAGAGGACCAGATGGTGGCATTAGGCCTCAGGCTCTCACAGTACCTTTGTGCGAGCACAGACTTGAGTGCTACTTTGTACCCTTTTACAGGATGTAGTTTCACATGGTGTAGTGCAAACCACACACAACATTCATGTCCAGCTCCACTGGTTACTGTAATCCACACTTGCCCCATTCCTCTGGGGATTGTAGCACTAGTGTGGCTGCTACACTATTTTGATCCTTGCACATTGGATACTCAAGGACCAGGATTGTGCCTGGCTCTTATGCAAGGGAATAGTGGTCCATGTGTTCTCCCTCTCGCCCCCACTTGTGCACCCACACAGTCTAGCTGAAGTGTGTGGCCATCAGAGGCATGTTCTCAAAGCACTTATACATTTAATAGTTAACTCATCCCTGTATCAAATGACTGAACACAACTCACAAATATGGAAACATGTGTCTTGGATTCTGCCCATGCCATAGCTGTGTTCTAAAAGATCTGGAATGAGCTCAAATTGTTTCCTTGATATAATATAAGTGGTGTATGAAAGACTAAAGATGTAGAGGAATGAAAGCATTTACTTCCAACTCTATCCAATAGATCAAACCTGAAGTAATCAATACATGCATTCTTAAATAGTCATTTATGAGAATTAGTGGTGTTGCTTTCTGTTTAGATAAACACTTTATTCATCTAACATGAAGGATTTCTCAGCTTTCCATTTGGTTTATATACATATAATTTTAAAACTCCTTTAATTAGCTTGTTATTATAGAATCTTTTGAACTGTAGCCTTTATATACATATACTGAGCTTGTCCTTCATTGTATAATGATGTTAAATCCATTCATCATTTGGCAGACAAATATTTTCCCTTTCCTGAGGCAAAGCTGGGAAATTTGCTTGCGCTAACTGACGTAACTAAATGTAATGTCTCTCTGCCAAAGATTTCTGATTCACTAAACACATTCTTCAACACTAGCACTTATTAATTATATAATGATCCTTTCTAACAAACAATTGAAAGTGAAAAGAAGAGCATTAGAAATAGATAAAGTAAGAAATGATCATCTTAACATGCATGGAAGATCCACATGTGACAAAAACATTGTTATGTCATTTAAAGATGTATACTCTATTCTAAAGGAGTACTTGTGGCACCTTAGAGACTAACCAATTTATTTGAGCAGAAGCTTTCATGAGCTACAGCTCACTTCATCAGATGCATACTGTGGAAACTGCAGAAGACATTATATACACAGAGACCATGAAACAATACCTCCTCCCACCCCACTCTCCTGCTGGTAATAGCTTATCTAAAGTGATCACTCTCCTTACAATGTGTATGATAATCAAGTTGGGCCATTTCCAGCACAAATCCAGGGGGGCGGAGGGTGAGAAAACCTGGATTTGTGCTGGAAATGGCCCAACTTGATTGCCCCCCCCAGGTATTAATACATACTCTGGGTTAATTAATAAGCAAAAAGTGATTTTATTAAATACAGAAATAGCAGACAGAACCAAGTGAATTACCAAGAAAAATAAAGTAAAACACACAAGTCTAAGTCTAGTACAGTAATAAAACTGAATACAGATAAAATCTCACCCTCAGAGATGTTTCAATAAGTTTCTTTCACAGGCTGGATGCCTTCCTAGTCTGGACACAATCCTTTCCTCTGATACAGCCCTTTTTCCAGCTCAGGTGGTAGCTAGGGGATTTCTCATGGTGGCAGCCCCCTTTGTTCTGTTCCACCCACTTATATATCTTTTGCATAAGGCGAGAATTCTTTGTCCCTCTGGGTTCCCACCCCTCCTTCTCAATGTAAAAGCACCAGGTTAAAGATGGATTCCAGTTCAGGTGACATGATCACATGTCACTGTAAGACTTAATTACCCACTTGCCAGCACACAGGTATACAGGAAGACGTACAAGTAAAACAGAGCCATCTACAGTCAATTGTCCTGGTTAATGGGAACCATTAAGATTCTAAACCACCATTAATGGCCCACACTTTGCATAACTACAATAGGACCTCAGAGTTACATTTCATATTTCTAGTTTCAGATACAAGAGTGATACATTTGTGCAAAAAGGATGACCACACTCAGTAGATTATAAACTTTCTAATGATACCTTACAAGAGACCTTTTGCATGAAGCATATTCCAGTTACATTATATTCACACTCATTAGTTTCAGGGTAACAGCCGTGTTAGTCTGTATTCGCAAAAAGAAAAGGAGTACTTGTGGCACCTTAGAGACTAACGAATTTATTTGAGCATAAGCTTTCGTGATGCATCCGATGAAGTGAGCTGTAGCTCACGAAAGCTTATGCTCAAATAAATTGGTTAGTCTCTAAGGTGCCACAAGTACTCCTTTTCTTTTTACACTCATTAGTGTATTTTTATAAAATCATATTGAGTGCAACGTCACAACCTTGACCAAGAAATTTGGACCTTGAGAAAAAATAATTGACTGCCAGTCTATTTTATCCCACATTTGTAGCTAGTGAAATTGTCATCTCTCAAATATTGTTGATGGACCTGATTCTGCACTGAAGCCAATGGGAGTTGTGTATCTGTGTCTGAGTGCACAAGTTGGCCCTATATGTTTCATTTTAGACTCCTAATAAGCAAGCGTGGGACATTTTTCAAGCACATAAGCCTGGTCTAGGGGATCCCTTCTACCTGGAAAGCAGTTATTCAAGAATTCTTAATGCAGCTCCAGTGAAATCATGAAGTCATTGCCACAGACGCAACACCCCTCTAGACAGTTAGATCCCGTATCCTGTCCCTAACACTTAATTAGGTGCTGCATTGGCCTGAGAGTGCCAGCTCTGAGACGCTAAATGTCTCACAAATTGTTCATTATAAGATAACTCATGACCTCCTCCACATAGCAATGCTACTCGATAGGGGCTTAATCCTGCAAACCTTCACTCATATGTGTAAACTATTCCTTACTATTGTAAACTATCAAACAAAACCAATGGGACTACTCATGTGAGCAAAATGAGCACTTGATTCTGATTGTGGTCCCTGGGCATTACAGTAACACAAACAATAATGAACTAAGAACTAATTGCATTAAGAGTTTATGGGGAAGGGTGACGGGGAGGAAGGATGGTACTGTGGTTAAGGTATAGCAGTAGCAGCAGCAGATTGATGTGTTCCAGGTTAAGGACATCCTGTATGACTTTGAGGAAGTCACATAAGCCGTCTGTGCCTTGATTTCCTCATCTGTGAAATGGAGATAATATCCATCTACTTCACCGAGGAGTTATGTAATCCATTGAATTCACATTACAAACTGATATTTTTCTAATTAAGGAGTACTGTCAGCAATACTAGTCACTTGAAATAATTGCCTAATAAGAATATTCTTCTCCATCAGTTTTGAAGGGAAAAATGTTTCTCGTAGTAATTACAATGACAGATGCTAATGACTTGACTTCACAATTAGTTGATGAGATCATATATTCATTATCTTCATTTTCATTTACTTATTATTTTGTAAACAGATTATAGATGTCAGCACATAACAAAAATGAATGGCTTTTGGTGTATTTTCAAGCTTACACCTAAAACTTTGCAGGTCTAAAAGCATCCAAGCTTCGTTTAAAACATGCTTGGTCTTGTATTTATTTCATGATAAGGAGATAGTATAATGCAGTTTAAATCATTTTTAGAATTCCTTTTAGTTAATCAGTTTTTTTCTGGATGCTTGGAGATGAGTGTTTCAAGGGAATTGCTTTTTGTACCCTCTATTATGAAAGTCAGCAGAAAAATATTGTTTTTGGCTACTGTCCTGATTAACCCAGACATTTTAATGTGTGTTATGATAGGTCATTTGATGGATAGTCACCTGTTCCCTGTGATCAGCTAAAACTTGGCCACTTGGGTTGAACTTTAGTTGCTAGATGCCATAATTTCCCATCTTTTGCTTGATTAATGTTTCCTTTTGTGATCTAAAGGGGAAGTGTCTGGAGGTTTCCTTCTCTATACAGCAACTAGCCTGGATTAGTGGGAAGGTTTTTCTTTTTTTAATGGAGAAAAACTTATGGTGAAAAACATAACATATGCATTCAATGTAAGTCACTAAACCACTTCTTGATTTGACAGGAAACAAGAATTACACAGTTAATTTGTTCAGAATGATCCTAAAATGTGCTCTCAGCTTTATATATAAATTAAAATGAAAACCTCCCTGGTTTAATTTCTACTTGTCTCAGTGGGTTTCTGGTTTTCCTTTACAAACAAATGTATCTTCTGGGGCACAGACAGTGGTCATTATTATAAAGTCAGCATTTACCCACAGCAGAATCCAAGATTTTTGTAGTTTTCTAGGGGGCTCTTGGTTCATTCTGTGGAATTTAATTGAGAATTTTGTAGTGTGGTCAAAAAACCTATAGAGAGGATATTGTACTCTACTAAATTCTCTAGGGCTTAAGAGTAATTTCTCTACAACTCTTACATTTTTCTATATCCTCTTCTTGATTTCATCCCTATTAAATTCCACAGGACTTTCAATTTTTTAATGGATAACATTAATGCCCTCTGCCAGATATGGTGACAGCCAAATACTTGGCATAAGATAAATTCCTTTGTGGTAAAATAGCTAATAAATGCATCCGATGAAGTGAGCTGTAGCTCACGAAAGCTTATGCTCAAATAAATTGGTTAGTCTCTAAGGTGCCACAAGTACTCCTTTTCTTTTTGCTAATAAATATTGTTACACACAAAGGCCCTGATCTTGAATTGCAAACCACTAGCTTAGACCCATGCCCTTATGTGCAGTTCTGCTGACATCAATGGGGCTTCACATGGATGCTGGGGTCTGAACTAGTATGTATTGTTAAAGAATCACTTCCGGTATGTAATTACATACTTCTCTATCCGTCTGATTATGTTAAAGGCACAGTTAGAATTTACTGCCTTTCCCTTTTGCTGAGTATTTTTTTCTTAATACTTGGAGATCCTGATCTTCCTCCTGCTAAAGTCAAAGGCAAAACTCTCGTTGATTTTAATAAGAAGAGAATGTTTGTCTGTCTCTATTGCTTTATATACAAAGACCCCATCCAGGGTGCTGTTAAAAAGGTTAAAACATAATTTGGTAGACGAAAGGACCGCAAATGAATATTCCAAGCCCTTCACATCAGTCTATTTCCAGAGTAGGAAAATTACAAGAAAACAGATGTTCTTCTTGATAGCCCAACTGCCCTATCTCTCTAGCAATTTGCATATATAGATAGAGGCCTAATATTCAAATGTGCATAAGTGGCCTGAGTTTCAGAGGTGCTGATTAGTCACAACTCCCATTAAAGTCAACATATAAGAAGCACCTCTGTAAATAAGGCTGCTTTTAATTGGGTGCCCGGGTCAAAGCCCATTACAAAGACTTCCAGTGGGTTTTGGATCTAGGTGCCTAAGAGCCAGTTTCTGATTCCCACTCACTGGTAATGAAACGCAATATAAATCTATGTATGGACTGAGGAACCCATGTTTAAATATTTTAGACATAGGTATTGAGTCCAAGTTTGAGATGGAATTAAAACTCAGAGATGAATGCGTTGAATCATTAAAATAAACAAAGCCTAGTAACAGGAGAATTGTAACAAGAACAAAGAGTCCATAAAAAGTGACAAGGTGGAACACTGATGAGATAAGGAATGAATCCTCCTGTGTACTTATTGCTGTGAGATTATTTGATGACTGAAAGGATGACCTCTTTTTACAAGGTGTGGCAAGAAAGTATGAAACTAAACACTAATCCACTGTTACAGAGATAATAATTTCCACCTGAAAGTGGCAGAATCATCCCTTTGTTGCTAAATAGGTTATGCTGGTGTCTGTCTTATATTTGTAAATTCTGTATAATTTGTTGATGAGTCTAAATCTGCCATAAACGTAGGTGTTCACTCTGCAAGGTCTTTTCAGTAGTTTTAGAAAAGCTGCTAGTGTCTTGTCCCTTTCAAAGGGCCTACATTTTTACTCCTATTTGCACTGCAGAGCCAATGCAAGGAACTGGATTCTATTTTGCCTCATGCACCATTTGTGGCTATATTAGCTAAATTCTGATTGCACAAAGTTTGAGCATGGTTTTCAGATGCCAGCTTAAGTTTTCAGTGCTGCAGGTAAGAAAACTAATCCTTTAATTTGACAAATGAGCAAATCTGATGTGGCATATCCCAGAAAGAGAATACATATGGAGCCCAGTTTCACAGAGTCACTTGGATGAGCATAACTACACTTTAAGGCCCTGATCTTGCAAGGTCGTGAATGCCTTCAGCTCCCATTGACTCCGACCTCACTGGATCAGGCTTCAGTCCTCAATCACTCCTCATTGGTTGATTGCGATAGGCTTCCAGGTGCGTCTCAGGATCAGATGCTTGGTGACATGGCAGTTGGGAGGGAGAAGGCAATCAGTTCATTGTGTAAGGTGTGTCAGTTGGTCCAAGGAGAGGCAGTTCTGAGAACAATAGTGATTTTATTGGCAATGACGAACGGTTGTTTAGGAGCCAGGATAAATGGAATCCAGTGATTCATCTGACTTGTATGAAGCTGTCTGCTCATTTGGTTATATTTTCTGTCACTCAATCACCTACAAAATGAGGTGTGTTGCAAAGCACAGAGGAGAGCTCTGTCCCATAGTCATTGAGTTATCTTCTGCCCTTTCCGGTGAGATCTTGTGACAAATCATGTTACCATGAGTCATTGTTCCTTTAAGGAAAAAATAGCTCATAACTGGCAGGAACTTGCCGTGGGACACCTAAGTAGCATTGTATTATCTATGGATAACAATGCCATTAATGCATGCAATCACTAAGGCATCATCAAGTGGATATATAATTCTGGATTTAGGGCATTGTGTCTGAGTGGTATGTTTATCTTTTGTGTCAGATCAGGTTTTTATCTCAGTACCATCAAGCAGGGTCTCAGCTTATTGTGTTTGTATTAAAAGGTTTGGGTTTCAGCCTACTTCACAAGCATAATCATGAAACTGGGAGAGTGGGAAATGAAGGAATGTTCCCTGGAAATGGATTATGTTCTGAGATCACACAAATGTCTTTTCTTTCCTCTTATCCAAATCCACCATGAACATCTCTGCTCTCATCTTCTGTCTTTGGAGTTACAATATGCCCTAAAACTAGAAAAGCCTCTATGGTGGGTTATTGTGTCTTTTCATAGTCCTGGATCAAGTGTTCTCTCAGTCTGGGGGTTGTGAGGTCCAGGGGGCATTACAGCTATCCTCCTTTTCTTTTTGGCTACATGGGACGGGGTCCTGAAACTTTTATCTGTTGTAACATGGGGTCATATTGTATAAAACATCGAGAACCACTGTCATAAGTTTCTGGGGCAGGGCCTGACTTTTGTATTGCTTTCTTCTATATTAGGAGTGCATGTGTCCGTCATACTTCCTTCTCATTTCCCCCATAGTAGGTGGTCACTGTGTAGTGAGTTGTTTAGGGGTTATTATTCTTTTATGATTTACCACATAAATTGGGACTTTTATGGGCTACATCAGTTGATCATATTTTATTGATAATGCATCCATACCCATCTACTCTTCCTTCTCTTTAGGAGGTCTTGTTTCTATAGTAAAGGAACTGGGAATTGGAAGTTCCGACACTCAGGTGGCCACTGAAGTGGAGCTATGCCGATTTACACCAGCTGATGATCTAGGTTAAAATGAATTTTTGAGTCACATGAATGTGACTTTGGAAAGTTTCTCATTTCTTAATATTTTCTAGCTAGTTTATGGACCTTCCTATACCTGAGACTAGAATTGTTTCAATTTTATATCTTCTTTTTGACATGTATCCCAAAATGGGAAGTATATCTTGGGACTTAATTTTAGAGTGATAATACTTCATCACAGCACTTTCATTTTTTCCCCTAGCTCATTTGAAATTCAGGGCCAAATCTTTTAATCTCTGGTGTTTACCTAAAGAGTGGACTTCCCAAAATGTATGCAGTCAAAAGAGATGCATCTGGCTTTTGCTGCACTTTTTTCATGTACCCCTGCTTAGTACCGCAGTAACCTTTGTGATAAATCTTGATTAAGGCTTTATTATCCTTCATAATAGAGTATTTTTCTTTTAAAAGAATTAAAAGCAAGAAAACATGACATGCTTTTTTATGGGTAATGTGATATTTTTCCAGCAGAAGCTTGGGGATTTTTGATAAAGCCCTCAGGCAATTGTTCTGGTGGATTTAGAGGTTTTCTTGGTCTCTTGTATGGTTCTGCTGTTGATGTATTGTTTACAATAACTTCCTTGTTCTTCTGTAATTTTCCTTTGACTTGCCTTTGATACTAGCAGACTTGTCCATTCTTATCTGTTTGTATGGGTTTATGCAAATTTCTCTTACATCCTTATACAAGTCCTTTCAAGTTTTAAAAGTTTCTTCCTCATGCCCACTTGCATTACTTTTAATACATGCATAATTATCTAGTAGCCAACCATATATTGGGCACAAAAGTCTTGTGCAAAGTCACTTTTCTCTGTGAATCAGAAATATCCTGTCCCATCTCTGTCCTTACTTTATATTTATTTGTTAATAGGCTTTCCTATGGTGCTCACCATTGAAGAATCTGAACACCTCACATATGTTAATGAATTTGTCCTCCCAACATCTTTATAACATGGTTAATATTATTATCCTCATTTTACAGATTGGGAACTGAGGCACCAGGAGATATAAAGTGACTTGCTCAAGGTCACATGTGAATTCTGTGGCAGAGTCAGGAACAGAACCCAGCTTTCTTGAGCTCAGTTCTGTGCTTTAACCACTAGATAAACCTTCCTCTTTCAGTAAAGTAATTGTTTGGTGGAATTATATTGCCAGTGGTATACCTGGATTTAGACAGGCATTAATTTTGCACTGGCTTGGGCTGATGGGGGTGAAATCTTGCTTACCATGCATGTGCAGCAGAATTCTTGAATCACATAGGAAATCTGCAATCCCTCTGTGACACTGAGCACAGCTTTATGGGAGCTGTCTGTGGCCCAAAGCAGACGGGGCGGTAAGGATGGAGGCAATAGATCTATAACTGTGTGGGAGCCTTTGAAGGTATCTCCTCAGCCCTGAATGAGGTGAGCTGCAGTAGTTCTTATGGAGAAACTCTACTTGTCTCTGTAAAAAGAAAAGGAGTACTTGTGGCACCTTAGAGACTGTATGCATCCGATGAAGTGAGCTATAGCTCACGAAAGCTTATGCTCTAATAAATTTGTTAGTCGCTCAGGTGCCACAAGTACTCCTTTTCTTTTTATGGATACAGACTAACATGGCTGCTACTCTGATACTTGTCTCTGCTTTCTGGTGAAGGAGAGTCATTCTCCCACAGCCCTCAGGAGGGCATCAAGCAGGTGCTGAAGAAAGGAACTGGTCTTTCATTGAAGGAAGTATCTTAGTTTAAATTCTGCACAATGTTTTTACAAAGGAAGATTTTCTTTTTATTCCATACAGATTCTTCAAATGTAATTAAGTAATAAACTCTGAGGCTATCAAACCACGCACCATTTTGTTTAACATTGATTTGCTTTTGCAAATTCATATGACACGAAAGGCCATGTTAAAAATCCTAGCTTCTTGTTTGCACAATTACCAAGTAAACTATGGATACACATACAGGAATAGTTCATTAGGGTATGCCTTTGGGTTACTTTACTGAATGTTTGTGTTAACTTCAATTCTACAAAATCTATACACTCATACAAATAAGGATGAAAACTGTGGGTAAAATTAGTTTGTTTTAATATAAAAAAATCACTATTTTCATCATCTGATTCTATTAGTAATAGGACAGGGGAAGATAATTTAATTAACAGTGTAAAATATGCATAACATAGATACCTGTAATTTATTAAATCAACGTTTCTTTCTATGTATATTTCAGAAAAATATACTTGTTATGTTTTGTTACAGTGGTTTTTGTTGGATGGTTTTGTAAATATAATTCTGGCTAGATTATTATGCTGATGTCAAATGAAAAGCCATAGGCAATCCAAATTGGCTATCAGCACCACTAATGCTTAAATTCCCATAAAAAGGAAAAGGGATACACTATTTATTCAACTATTTTTGATGTGCAATGGAAGGCAGCCTGCTTGTATGCTGGATACATTCCACACACTTTACTGCTATACATAAATACACTCTATCAAGCCTCAAAGGAGGACTTTCATTCTGGGGAAAACCATAAATATATCAGATTTAAAATTTAAACCCACTCACCTTTTGTCTGTTTTCATAGATTCATTTCCCCTTTTGCTAATTATCAAAGGTATTTGATTGCACATTGGAGCTTATTCTGTAATAGTTCTCAGTTCTAAAGCTTCCTTCAAGCATTACTCATCATTACTGTAGTCCTATTAAAATAAATGGACCGGATTCTCCTTTCACTTACAGAGATGTAAATCTGGAGTAATGGAGTAATGCCACTGAAGTTGATGGTGTTGTTATGGGCTTGATGCAGAAACAATGTGGTGAAATCCTATGGCCTGTGTTATTCAGAAGGTCAGATTAAATGATTATAGTGGTCCCTCAGGCCTTAAAATCTACAACCCTGTAAGTTCCAATGTTGTAATATAAGTGTAAGTGAGATGAGATTGAGGGCCAGTGAGTCTAATTCTGATCTCAGTTAAAATGGAGTAAATCTGGAGTAATTCCACTTAAAATAAAGGAGTCACTCTGAATTTATTCAGGTTTAATTGAGAACAGAATTTGACCCAATGGGATTACTTGTTTCAGAAACATCAACTTTGTATGCTTAAGGGTTGCAGGCTTGGTTCTAATAGTATGCTTTTTCAGAGCCCAGCCTTTCTTCCTACCTGATTTTGCAGTGAAGTAATAATGTTAGGGTCTCCTGTCAGTAGCTACTCCTTTGCAAATATGGAACAACTCTACTTACATCAATGGCAATTCTCAAGATTTACAGAATGTTACTGAGAGCAGAGTCTAAAAGGCTCACTCCTTCAGGTTGGTTAGAATACTCAATTCACACTGAATTCTATGGGAGTTGAGCTTGTGCTCAGCAGATCACTGAAGGCATTTTACAAAACTGGGACTTAAGGCAACAGGAGATTTGGGTCTGAAAGAAATGCAGAATTGGTCCCAGAGGCAGAGTTACAGAGAACTTTGGATTACATATGTTATCCCTGTAACATTATTGGTGCCTCTTCTCCGAAGGACAGAAAAAATTGAGATTGCATAAAAGTACATTTGGAAAGAATTGTCTATTTACTTATTTGTCACTCCTGAATGTTGCAAAACCTATTTAATTGTGATACGATGACATTTCTTTCCCACCTGGATTCCTCTTGTGCTCTAGATGAATCTGTACCCACACACAGATCCCCAGCTACGATCAATGGTCTCCTTTGCCATTGCCACAAATACTACTTTAAAAAATCATATGTTATAGCTCTAGTGCATATTCCATGACCTTTTGAATGACTTCTAGTTTTACTTTTACTAGGAATAAAAGTTTGGCTAAGTTTAGAGTACAGAACAATCTAGTAGGGGTTGGATAAAAAGTGACAGAAGCCAAGAAATTCAAAGTTAAGGTGTAGACACTGACCTTAACCTGCCCTTTTGTATTTACGTATTGCAGAATACATGTAGCAGTGAGTGATGTTTGTAGTGTAACATGGCAACTTAAGAAATTAGTATATTATTATTTGTGTTGTAGGAGTGGGTAGGAGTACCAGTCCTAGGCACTATACAAATTCAGAACAAAAAGACTGGTCTGTGCCCCAAAGAATTTATAATCTCGGTTTGAGTCCTAAGACTGAATGTCCTTGGGTTGTGTCAGAGTTTGATTTTTACTCCAATGTAGTTTTTCTTTTTAATTTGAAAGTATCTATGTTCAGATTTGATAACTTAGTAAAATAGCAAACTTAATGGATTGCATTAAACACTCGTCTCATGTAGCCTTTGTGAAATTAAATACAAGGACATTGAAATGCTTCCATCCTGATCTTATTTTTCAGCAAGCACATGTTCTTCAGTTATGTATTAAAATGTAAGTAAAATAAATGTGTGAAAGAGTATTTCTGCCTTGAAGGACCAGCAAATAAGATTATATGGCGAACCCTAATATCCCCCCTCAAATAAAATAAAACCAAACAAATAAAAATAGATTCCAATATCCTAAATGGATTTCCCTCTTTTAATTATTTTGTTCAATTACTATTTTCTTTCTTGTAATGCTGTGCAGTGATCTTTTTCTTTCTGAAGGCAAAGAGTAGTATTAATATGGAAATTTCCCCTTTTTTAGCTATGAACATTTTTCCTGGTAGGAAGAATGGGTTGGTGAGTGCAAGTGGACATACCTTCCAGCAGTACTTCCTAAATTTTTCCATACCATGCCATCATCTTACAAGAGAAAGTAGTTTCAGAACCCCCTGTCATAAGTTTTGAGACTTCATACAGCTATACACAGAGAGGTGATTCATGACTCCTGAAACATGTTCACATGACTCTCAGGTTTAGAATTTAAACGCCTTAAAGTATTTGGATGAAAGTAGACAAAACCCAAAATTTATGTACAATTGGTGCCTGCACAGGGTCATCAAATATCTACTGGACAGTAGAACTGCGTGA
Source organism: Lepidochelys kempii (assembly GCF_965140285.1). Lineage (NCBI taxonomy): Eukaryota > Metazoa > Chordata > Testudines > Cheloniidae > Lepidochelys > Lepidochelys kempii. The sequence goes on from NC_136388.1 coordinate 17,559,199, forward strand.
GGAATTAAGCAATTGTCTTGTCCTTAGCTAGTCTTACTTTTTAAGGTTGGGTGTTTCCACTAAAGCTGGTGTTACAGGATTGATTTCAAAGTGGCATTCAGATGTTCGGGGCTGACAAAAAAGCAGTTTAACAGGGTTCATAGGATTTTATTCAGTGTTTGAATTAAAAAACACCAACAATCCTACCTACGTTAAATTTAAGTTACAAAAAGAAAAAAGGAAAAACCTCCTCAGTTATCTATACTAATGCTATTTCAGAGTAACAGCCGTGTTAGTCTGTATTCGCAAAAAGAAAAGGAGTACTTGTGGCACCTTAGAGACTAACCAATTTATTTGAGCATAAGCTTTCGTGAGCTACAGCTCACTTCATCGGATGCATACTGTGGAGAGTGGGGTGGGGGGAGGTATTTTTTCATGCTTTGTGTGTATAAAAAGATCTTCTACACTCTCCACAGTATGCATCCGATGAAGTGAGCTGTAGCTCACGAAAGCTTATGCTCAAATAAATTGGTTAGTCTCTAAGGTGCCACAAGTACTCCTTTTCTTTTTACTAATGCTATTGTTTTCATTTTTTATTATCTTGCTTGTGACATGCCAATGCGAAACAACTGTAGATAGTCAATAAGGATTTTAATTGCAAAGATTTCCTGTGACGTGAGTGTTAATGAATGTCAAAGCAATAACACAAAAGACATTACTTGTTTAATGATTGATAGAACAAGAAAAGCGTGAGGTCTTTTGCAGGATAAATGACTACTGTTCTGTGTTCCTTTACATTAGCAGTATCAACACTTAGATCACATGGCAGGAGATAATGGTTCTAGAGATAAAGTGCAGAATCACAATCTGTTATACAATAACAGCCACGTTAATGATAATTAATGTGAGTTTCTTTGGATAGTCTCATACTTGTCAGTGTTGGGCTATGGGGACAAACACTTTGCTATCGACTTAAATGGGGGCAGGATAGGGTCCTTTGTTTGCCCTACTCTTTTATCCTTTGGCATTAACTCTGCTACACAGATATTGGACATGAAAGCTTTTACTAGACAGCTATTCCAACTGGGCACACGCGGTCAAATTTTGCACATAGCAATGGTAATATCCCTCAATGGCTCAGAACAGTATTAAGCAGTTTTATACATACAATGTAATGGTTACACTTTAAAATAAAATTTAGAAACACTTTGGGCTTGAGCCAGAAATGATCAATGCCACAACTCCCATGGAAGTGCTCAGCATTTTTCCTTTTACTAATAATTATTAAACACTTAATAGGAATGGCAATAGAAGGGACAGGTTCTGGCCAGTTGTCCTGTTGGTGCACATGTGGGAGGGTGCTAGCATGCATGGCTAACCAAAGTCCAATTTCTCCTAGTGCTCCTGAACTGAAGCAGAGCATTGTGAGGGGCAGGCCAGTAGCCCAAACCTCACCTCCCCACAGAATTGGGCAAGAAGTCCATGGAAAAGTTGTGTAGCTTTGGTTTTGGTTTATATACTTTTTTACTCACTGGGTTTCACTGGACAAAATGAAATCGGTAACTTTTAACCAGTTCTCTGCATTGCCTGAAGTTTCAAGTGGCTCTGGGAACTCTGCCACGTGAGCAGCTGTCTCAAAACTCTTGTTAACTATGTAACAGTCCTTGTTGTGAAAATCATTTAATGGTTTGGCAAAAATTTGAGGAAGTCAGAAAAAATATGTGATGAAACTTGGTTGGTTTTATTACTGGCTTTGAACCCTCGAATTAGCTGAGCGACGCATGGTCCCAGGTTTCAAAATACAGCACTAGTCACTAGCTGTTTTCTCCATTTTGAAAATTGTGTTGGTTTACAGCAGTCTGTGCTGGGCTCTTTGGGACAGGGACTGTCTTTTTGTTCTGTGTTTTTATAACGCTGAGCACAGGGTCCTGGTCCATGAGTGAGGCTTCTAGGTGATACGATAATAAAATAATAATAATAATAATAACAGTAATGTGAACTGCTGATTTGTAGCTGTGCTAGAGGATGGATGGGCTTTTCGTTTAAAATTATATTTTATGTTAAAACTTTCTCCAAAGATTATCTTTTTGAGCTAGAGCTTCTAAGGCTTTGGTGTAGTCTGCAGGTTAAATATTTGAAGGTTTTTTTACAAAAACAACATAGCTGTTACTGAGTTCCCTGAACATGACACGGGGATAACTCAACGTGGCTACGTTTTGGAATGTCATACTTGGTATGTACAGTGCATCGTGCTGTGGGAGGAGTACAGCATTTGTCTCCTTTTAAGAAATTAAGTTTTGAAATAGTCAACCTATGGGCAAATTAATATTGCCTATTAAGCATGTCCGTGTATATCTGCTTATGGCTCCAGGGCATGTAAATTACAAACAGTTAGAGTCCCTCAGATATTGAAAGAGTGGATGAAAGTAGCTCTAAATGAGCCTAAGTTACACATCTCTCAATTTGGTCCTATTAGTTTGAGTCTACAGGGGGTAAAGCTCCTATTGACTTCAATGGAGCCAGAATTTCTCGTAGGAGTCTGAGTTAGTATAACTTACACTTCCAGTCCTGACTGTGTGTATAAGCTACACCAGCTCCCTCTAGATTTTCTTACACTTGCATAACTCTGCCCCAATCAGTACTAGGTAGGGAGGAAAATGGGCTACCATTACATGGCAGCAAGAATGGTATCAAGGGAAGCTAGTGTGTTTGGGTACCAGAAGCAGACAGACGGAGCAGGCAGCAGAGGAAGACTTAGAGTATTGGGAAGAGGCTGGGCAGATGTCTTCCCAGTTGGGTGAATTGAAACCATTAAAAAAATCCAGTTTCAATTGAACTGTCAAACTGGAACAGTTCTGGTAAACTGGCCCTTCAGGTCAAATTAGTTTTGCATTTATTTCACTCACATTTGAAAAAAGACAGAGATTTATCTGGGATTTAAATAAGGTCCATTAAAGTCAACTGATTTTGTTATGTGTTATGTATTCGAACAATTTACCAGTCATTCTAACTAACGTACTTTTATGGCCATTTTCTTTTATGGTGTTGGGTCTACACACAATGCACAAATCTCTAAAGTCAAATTTTAATCTTAGATGTGTGTGCTTCCACAAAAATCTGAAAAATTTCAATGAAAATAAAAATTTTTGCAAAAGCCTGTGTCTCTTTGAAAAGTTGTTTTCCATCAGAATATTTTGATGGAAAATTTTTGACCATCTCTATTCGAAAATATAGCAGGAGATGTCCCCATCAGAATATGGGGAGGGGGAGGGCGAGAGAGGAATGCAAACATCACTAGCTAAACCGAATCCGGTATGAGATTTGTTTTGAATTTCAGCTCTCCCCAAATCTTTAATATTGAAAGTGAACCCGGTGGATTTCGATACTCATTCCACAAACTTAATAGTGTGGGATCATTTTATTTCTTTATTTCATTCTTTTTTAATCAAAATGTCCATGAAACATTTAAAATACACTTGTCAGTGGTTAAGAGAAACTAAAATTAAGATCTATTGCTCTGGTACCTGTCATTTCTAATTTAAGGACCTGGTCCCAGATTTATGGAAACACTTAAGCATGTGCTTAACATTTCGTAAGTGCTTAAATCCCATTGATTTTATTGAGATTTAAGCAGTATTTAAATGCTGTTGTGTATAGGGATGTTTTCCTTAGTCAGGACCCTAATCCTAAAAGGCATTGGGCACCTGAAAATTCAGCTGACTTGTTGAAGTCAGTGGGCAGTGCAGTTGCACAACATCTCACAGGATCAAATCCCAGATTATCCAAAGACTTACTTTTACCTAATTCAATCTTCATTTTAGCCTTGTGCAAGGAGGAAATTCTAGAAGACATGGATTATACTAGGACATTTAGTATAATAAGTACCAAGAATAGATTTGTACAAAGCTTGGTAGATTTGTACCTGCTGAAGCAGTAACAGCAATTCTTGTTATGAGAGCATGTTAACGCGTTAATGAAATGCACAAAGCAAAGAGGTTCATCTATATAAATGGGTAATTTAAATAATGAGGAAGAGGAAAGGATGTGGTTCAGTGTCAGTACTGATTAATTAGGACATAAAATAACCTTCCTAACTGCATTGGCTGCTTCCACTGTAACTTACTCTATTAGTGGACAATGGAGTTAATGCAACTGACAGTATAATTACAGGTTAAAAGAAAAGGAGTACTTGTGGCACCTTAGAGACTAACCAATTTATTTGAGCATGAGCTTTCGTGAGCTACAGCTCACTTCATCGGATGCATGCCGTGGAAACTGCAGCAGACTTTATATACACAGAGAATATGAAAAAATACCTCCTCCCACCCCACTGTCCTGCTGGTAATAGCTTATCTAAAGTGATTATCAGGTGGGCCATTTCCAGCACAAATCCAGGTTTTCTCACCCTCCACCCCGCTACACAAACTCACTCTCCTGCTGGTAATAGCCCATCCAAAGTGACCACTCTCTTCACAATGTGCATGATAATAAAGTTGGGCCATTTCCTGCACAAATCCAGGTTCCCTCACCCCCTCACCCCCCTCCCAAAAACTACACACACAAACTCACTCTCCTGCTGGTAATAGCTCATCCAAAGTGACCATTCTCCCTACAATGTGCATAATTAAGGTGGGCCATTTCCAGCACAAATCCAGGTTTTCTCACATCCCCCCCACCCCCACCCCCACACAAACTCACTCTCCTGCTGGTAATAGCTCATCCAAACTGACCACTCTCCAAGTTTAAATCCAAGTTAAACCAGAACATCGGGGGGGGGGGTAGGAAAAAACAAGGGGAAATAGGCTACCTTGCATAATGACTTAGCCACTCCCAGTCTCTATTTAAGCCTAAATTAATAGTATCCAATTTGCAAATGAATTCCAATTCAGCAGTTTCTCACTGGAGTCTGGATTTGAAGTTTTTTTGTTTTAAGATAGCGACCTTCATGTCTGTGATTGCGTGACCAGAGAGATTGAAGTGTTCTCCAACTGGTTTATGAATGTTATAATTCTTGACATCTGATTTGTGTCCATTTATTCTTTTACGTAGAGACTGTCCAGTTTGACCAATGTACATGGCAGAGGGGCATTGCTGGCACATGATGGCATATATCACATTGGTGGATGTGCAGGTATACGAGCCTCTGATAGTGTGGCTGATGTTATTAGGCCCTGTGATGGTGTCCCCTGAATAGATATGTGGGCACAATTGGCAACGGGCTTTGTTGCAAGGATAAGTTCCTGGGTTAGTGGTTCTGTTGTGTGGTATGCGGTTGTTGGTGAGTATTTGCTTCAGGTTGCGGGGCTGTCTGTAGGCAAGGACTGGCCTGTCTCCCAAGATTTGTGAGAGTGTTGGGTCATCCTTTAGGATAGGTTGTAGATCCTTAATAATGCGTTGGAGGGGTTTTAGTTGGGGGCTGAAGGTGACGGCTAGTGGCGTTCTGTTATTTTCTTTGTTAGGCCTGTCCTGTAGTAGGTAACTTCTGGGAACTCTTCTGGCTCTATCAATCTGTTTCTTTACTTCTGCAGGTGGGTATTGTAGTTGTAAGAAAGCTTGACAGAGATCTTGTAGGTGTTTGTCTCTGTCTGAGGGGTTGGAGCAAATGCGGTTGTATCGCAGAGCTTGGCTGTAGACGATGGATCGTGTGGTGTGGTCAGGGTGAAAGCTGGAGGCATGCAGGTAGGAATAGCGGTCAGTAGGTTTCCGGTATAGGGTGGTGTTTATGTGACCATTGTTTATTAGCACTGTAGTGTCCAGGAAGTGGATCTCTTGTGTGGACTGGACCAGGCTGAGGTTGGTGGTGGGATGGAAATTGTTGAAATCATGGTGGAATTCCTCAAGGGCTTCTTTTCCATGGGTCCAGATGATGAAGATGTCATCAATATAGCGCAAGTAGAGTAGGGGCTTTAGGGGACGAGAGCTGAGGAAGCGTTGTTCTAAATCAGCCATAAAAATGTTGGCATACTGTGGGGCCATGCGGGTACCCATAGCAGTGCCGCTGATCTGAAGGTATACATTGTCCCCAAATGTGAAATAGTTATGGGTAAGGACAAAGTCACAAAGTTCAGCCACCAGGTTAGCCGTGACATTATCGGGGATAGTGTTCCTGACGGCTTGTAGTCCATCTTTGTGTGGAATGTTGGTGTAGAAGGCTTCTACATCCATAGTGGCCAGGATGGTGTTATCAGGAAGATCACCGATGGATTGAAGTTTCCTTAGGAAGTCAGTGGTGTCTCGAAGGTAGCTGGGAGTGCTGGTAGCGTAGGGCCTGAGGAGGGAGTCTACATAGCCAGACAATCCTGCTGTCAGGGTGCCAATGCCTGAGATGATGGGGCGCCCAGGATTTCCAGGTTTATGGATCTTGGGTAGTAGATAGAATATCCCAGGTCGGGGTTCCAGGGGTGTGTCTGTGCGGATTTGATCTTGTGCTTTTTCAGGAAGTTTCTTGAGCAAATGCTGTAGTTGCTTTTGGTAACTCTCAGTGGGATCATAGGGTAATGGCTTGTAGAAACTCGTGTTGGAGAGCTGCCGAGCAGCCTCTTGTTCATATTCCGACCTATTCATGATGACAACAGCACCTCCTTTGTCAGCCTTTTTGATTATGATGTCAGAGTTGTTTCTGAGGCTGTGGATGGCATTGTGTTCTGCACGGCTGAGGTTATGGGGCAAGTGATGCTGCTTTTCCACAATTTCAGCCCATGCACGTCGGCGGAAGCACTCTATGTAGAAGTCCAGTCTGCTGTTTCGACCTTCAGGAGGAGTCCACCTAGAATCCCTCTTTCTGTAGTGTTGGTAGGGAGGTCTCTGTGGATTAGTATGTTGTTCAGAGGTATTTTGGAAATATTCCTTGAGTCGGAGACGTCGAAAATAGGATTCTAGGTCACCACAGAACTGTATCATGTTCGTGGGGGTGGAGGGGCAGAAGGAAAGGCCCCGAGATAAAACAGCTGCTTCTGCTGGGCTGAGAGTATAGTTGGATAGGTTAACAATATTGCTAGGTGGGTTGAGGGAACCATTGCTGTGGCCCCTTGTAGCATGTAGTAGTTTAGAAAGTTTAGTGTCCTTTTTCTTTTGTAGAGAAGCAAAGTGTGCGTTGTAAATGGCACATTTTCATATTCTCTGTGTATATAAAGTCTGCTGCAGTTTCCACGGCATGCATCCGATGAAGTGAGCTGTAGCTCATGAAAGCTCATGCTCAAATAAATTGGTTAGTCTCTAAGGTGCCACAAGTACTCCTTTTCTTTTTGCGAATACAGACTAACACGGCTGTTACTCTGCAACCTGTCATAATTACAGGTTAGTTAACTGGACCCATTATGACATTTCGTTAATTTCAGGGGTTGTTATTATCTATTCACATATATTTTTCTATTGTGAAAAAATGACAGTAAAACTCTGATAAAAGTTATTTCTTAATCCTGCCATTTCACCACTTGACAGTCATACTTTTTATGATTCCAACATTGTGGAAATCAACCGCATTGATGCTAAAAGCACTGAACAATTCCAGTGTCAGTTGTTTAATGTCACAGTTGATGTAATGGGGAAGCATTGTGCTGTTATGAGTAAGCACATTTTGGCCACAGAGTGAAATAATGAACAGATGTTAACAATAATTGTAATGTGCTAGGTATTTTGTAAGAAAGTTTTATCAAAATGTTTTATTTATTAACTCTCTCAATGTCACACACCCAAAAGAATATAGGCCTGGCTTTGTGATTTAATAGAGCAGCAATATACTGGCAGACAAAATACACCTAAATAGCTATCCAACTAATCATTTACAGTTTACACTTACAGCTGTACAAGCTGTAATAGCTGCCAGTGTGTGTGTGTGTCTTGGCTCACAAAGTTACATGACTTTAGCAATAGAAAGTACACGAGTGCAAAATTAGAAATCTGCATTATAATACATTATAACCGAAACTTCAGATTAGCACAAGGTCTCAAATACGTGTAAACTGGCATAGCTCCATTGAAGCGCTGCCACTGTACTTATATATGTCATCTGAGATTTTGGTAGTATTTTTTATGATTTTTTTCATATAGAAAAAATGAAAAAAGATACTGGTTTTTTTATACAGCATGATCTCTTTGTAAATATAAGCAGCTGAAAACAGAGTGTTCTATTGGGAAGTGTTGGACAACCTTGACTATAAGGGCCAGTTCCACCTATATTCTTATGTAAACATTGGATTGCCTTGTGATTAGGGCACAGGACTGACATTCAGGAGACCTTGGCTGTAGCGCTGCTACTGATCTCCTGTGTGACCTTGAGCATGCTAAAACCTAACAGGGCCTCAGTCTCCTCGCCTATAAAAGGGGGATAATACTTAAAAGGCTCATTCGAGACTAAATTGTTGAATGCTTAAAGAGCATTTTGAGGCCTTGGATAGAAGGTGCTATAGAAAGACAATAAATTATTATTAAGAAAAGCAACAAAGTTTTATTCTTCAAAATAACGAGCCATAATCCATATTTCTATTTCAATGACATTACATTTTTAGTATTAAGTCACTGCTGTTGTATGATATAGAAAGTCACTTTGAATTAAAATGTAGAATGAGGCCATCCATCATGTTAACAATTTAATTACCTCAGTATATATTTTTCAGCATAAAAACCTATTTGTTGTATATCTTATTACAGATTCATTGCCTCAGGACAACAGGGGCTGTCAGTAGGGCAGGTCTTGTGGTTAGAAATGCCAAGATGTGGAGTAGATAAGACATGTAGTCCTTGTGCCTTCTGTTGGGGCCTACTCCATTTCTATGTTTGCTTGAGGCCTTACCTGTTAGATTCCCTGTAATCTTTCTTGCAACAGTGAAATGGTGGCTTGTAAAAGCAATGAAGCGTGACAGGGATATTGAAAGGGTCGAATGAAGTAGAAATGTGATATTTTCTATCTTCTGAGGGCCAGGAAATAGTACTCCTGCTTCTGAGTTGGGATTTGGCATTCACTATCATATTCATTAGAAGAAAGTTGTGGGATTTATTGTTTAGTGCTTATGGAAAAGACAAAGTAAACAATGCATGAGATTTGCCCAGTTGTTTAACCATCTGGTTTTTCAGTGACTGAAGACTAAGCCTTGATGAAACTGGGAGATTATAACTGGTGTGGTGGTTGGGGAGGTGGAGAAAATTTAGTTTATTTAATCAAAGTTTTGCTAGTAAAATTCACAAAATATCCATGTGTCCTTCAGAGACTGAGACAAATTTCATGGTTGGGCTTTTTTTTTTAAGGGGCTGGATAATTTTATGGCCAATAAAATGTGTAGCGGTAAAAGCTATGGTAATGGGAAGGGTAATTAAATGACATATTTCAGAGCACAAGCTGATCAACAGTTGGGGTGAAGAGGAATTCCCATCACCATGTCTGTGTACAGCAGTGCCCAATCTTGCTCTGAATGACCAAGTATGGGCTACAGCTAGATGCAGGATTCTAGGCTTAATTAAATATATGTACATACATACATTCAGGGCCATATTTTTCAGAAGAGCACAACTCCCATTTAGCTAACCAAATGATGTGATCAGATTTTCCACACTCAGCAGCTATTACTGTTCTCATTCTAACATTGCACTCATCAGTGGGAACTACTCGGTGTTGAGCACTTTTGAAAATCTGTCTGCTTCCTTTAGGGGCCTGAATGAGAGCTGAGTTCATTTAAATTCCACCCACTTATGCAGGTGCCTAAAATTGGGTGCTGTTGTGGGATGGGTGTGCTCTAGAATAAGATACTTCAGTGAGCTCTTTGGAAAATCTAGTCTGCGATGTAATGAGTAAAAATCCTTAAGAAATAGGGATAACTACAAAAAATTAAACTAAACAAAAAAAATGTAATTGTTTTACTCTTTTGCTTTCTTGTAAGAGATTCTGTACAGTACACTGCTTTGGTACAACAATAATAGTGATGCCTAGCTCTGGGATAGCACTTTCAATCCATAGGCTTCATGGGGTCTTACAAAGTAGGTCCCTATCATTATCCCCATTTTATAGATCGTGAACCTGAGGCACAAATAGAGGAGAAGTGCCTCACCTAAGGTCACCTAACAGGTCAGTGTCAGAGCAGGAAATAGAACCGCGAGTCCTAGTCGAGTGCTCTATCCAATAGGGCACACTGATTAACAGTCCAGCCTAATCAACCAATTGCATATATAGTACTTGAAACAATCAAACAAAAATTGCTATACTAGTATAGTTTTTTTTGCTATACTACTACATCTTGATCTTGCTATTAGAAAAAGAAATATAATATGAAGATCCCAAAGAGAGAGAGAGGAAAATAAATATTCACTTTAGGGGAAGAAGGTATTATCAGGAGTATAATATTTGAAAAAGGACACTATGAGTTTAATCACTGTTACTCTCTACAGTGAAAAAAATCAAGAGATAGATTAGTGCTGACTGCCTATGAATTAAGTGCCTTTCCTAAATTTGTCTTCATCAGGAGTTTTGCCTACTTGGATCAGTCCCAGAGGGAGTGCAAGATCAGGCCCTAAGATGACTATTTTATGTAGAGGAGTATGCGGTTCTTCACAATAGCATCTATACATTCCACAGAGAAAATCTTCGCTAAGTGTTGAGATTGACATACCATAGGAAAAAAGAGAGAAAACAAATTGACTTTTGTTACATTTTCCTATAGGAATGTGATGACACTCAACTCTAATTTGATTTGTACACAATCCACGTTTTCTGAGACTGTTCAGATATTGCCCCCAGAAAATAAACATTTGTCAAATAGACCCTTAACTATGACCTGAGTGCCATGGTAGGCCATACAATGCTTAAAATCATCCTGTGTTAGGTTCAGACAGGGCCTTGGTTTTGAACATGTGGGGCCAGAATGAGTGAGAAAAAACAGAAGCGTCATATGGGAGTTTCTCTCAGTAAGTCAGAGTAGCTCTGCTGAAGTTGACTGTAAACTCTTAAATGCCAATGTATCTCATGGGAATGGTAAGGCTGGCTTCTTTACATTAGCAATCAAGTATGGGAAAAGCTGTTTAGACCAAGCATCCAGAAGCTTATAAAAAAACCATGAAAAGGGTTAACAGACTACTGTTTATTCAGAAGTTTGATCCAGTCACTAACTGCAAGAGTCATTCAGAGACCTCTGGAGAAGTATGCAGTTCAGGAGAGTTTATGGAGTCTGAGTCTCCCCAGGCTAGTGAGTTCCATATTGCTCTGGAGGAAATTATTGCAGTTGATAACCAGCCAATTTCTAATGCAGAGAGTCTGGGCTTTGGACATCTAGTGGGTCCGTAAGATACCCCACCCCCAACTATCATGATCCCAGTTGTATAGGAGCGAGTTTTCATACAAGCAATATTCGTGCCTCTGAGTATAGGAGTCCTTTGCTGTAAACATGTGAAACCCCAGGATAACAGCACCCCTACTTCTCTTGGACTCAAAGATTTCAAAAGACAGTAGTTTCATCTGCTATGCAAAGATTTCAACATAAGATAAACAGGTACCATTGTATCAGATGCCTTTCTGGATAAATGGCAGATTGCCAGAGATACTGTTCATCTTTCTAGATACTTGCATGACCCTGGTCACCATAGTATCTGAGCCCCTCACAATTATTAGTGCATAGAGCCGGCTGGAAAATGTTAGATGGAACAGTTTTAAATAGAAGAATGCAGTTTTGTCATAATCTAATCTAAATATTTTGTGGGAATGTGTTCATTTTAACAAAACTTTCTACAAGAGAAAAGTAAACAAATTGTTTTGACTTCCTGGTTTTGTTTAGATAATGTTGAAACATTTTGTTTTGACTTTTGTATTATTTTAAATATTATATTATATATGGTATATAATATAAAATAGTGTGTTTAATATTTTAATATTATGTAAAAGTAAAACCAAATGAAATGACATTATCAGAATTTTTTTTTTTACTTTACTGAAATGAAGTGCTTCAATGGTACTTAATTTTAAAAAATGGAATTTTTGTTCTATGCAAAAATTTAAAATTGTGCCTTTTTGTTCTGATTTGGAATGAAATTTCTTCTTGAAATTTCCCAAGGAATGAAAATTTTGGTTTCTGACCAGCTCTGTTAATGCATTTTATCCTCACAACACCTTTGTGAGGCAGGAAAGTAATATCCCCATTTCGTAGGTGGGGCACTGACTCACAAAATTGATTGAATGACTTGTTCAAAGTCTGTCATAGAGAAGATCTGTGGTAGAGCTGGGAAATGAATCTAGGTGTCCTAAATTCCAGTCTAGTAACCACTAGTCCAACCATCCTCTCTTTCACCTGGTTTTCCAAGGTAATGCCATGAACATAGTAAAAGCATTTATTGAGTGCAAAGAATGCAAGTTGGGTGGTTGGCCCACACTCTGAAACTTTGTACGAATGATGCTAAAACAATCCTTCCTGAGAGTCAGGCTCACAGTCAGCCTAAAGCTAGTTGGCTATTTTAAGCAATCTTCACACATGCTTCCAAACTACACAGTCTGCAAAGAGAAATTGGCTTTCCAGGAACCAGATCTCCCTGGTTATAGCCACAAAGTGGAACTCCATATAGTGTATGCAGACAAACTGCTTGAGAGCAAAGAGTTTCCAAACATTTTCAGTTTGGAGAAGATGAAAGATGGAAAACTGACTCTGGCACATGGGAGTCTACATGCCACACTGATTCATATTTCTGAGATTGTTTGAATGGGTAGGTCATGAGATACGCTCCTGAGCTACTTGGCTATCTGTTGTGGTATGGGTTGTCAGAACTCTGACAGTCCATCTCAGTATGCAAATACTTCACTGCAGCATCAGGGACATGAAAAATAGACGGTTTTTGAAATGGCTTAATTAATGGGGACCCAGCGCTAAGCTCAGCCACACAGACACGTCTTCTGTTGAAATCCGTCAAAGTGGCACCTGTGTAACTTGGAGTAAGAACTGGGCTCGTGGAATCACAAAAAGGATGCAGAGTAACTTGTCTCCCGGATCCTTACTTCAAATTCTTCCTCTCCAGCTCTGTATTTCATCAAGACAATGCTAGAGCTGATGCACTTCCATCCCTTGCAAACCTCTCCTCTTAGTTCCACTCAGTGGTATTCACCCTGGGAGGCTCTCCATCTGTGCTGAGGATGGTGCAATTATCGGACAGTGGGTGAGGGCTCCTGCCAGAAAATTCAGACAGGATTGTCTTTCTGAAATGCAATCTGCGCTCACTGGATTTGATGTACCAGGGTGATCCTGGATTATTCTCTCCCAGGTTTATTCAGGTTGTCTGTACTAGTGCATTATACTATAGGCTTAATGTTTGCAATGCAGATAGACATGTGCAGGTGAGAGGCCGTGTCATCTAGTGACCTGGACACAAGATCCAGAGTTCTATTCCTGGCTTTCCTACTGACTCGCTGTGTGACCTTAGGTAAGTCACTTCACCTCTCTGTGCCCCTTCCAGCCTCTGTCTTGTCTGTGTAGACTGTAAGCTCTTTGGGGCAGGGAGCATCACTTACGATGTCTTTGTGCACTGCCTGATTCAATGGGGCCCTGATCTAGTTAGGATTTCTAGGTTCTACTGTAATACAAATAATAATAAAGGTCTAATTCATATATTTAGTTATTTCAATTTCACTTATAAATCAGGTATTTACATAGACCTATGGTCAGTTATGAGCTGGGCTGGTCATTTAAATGCATATATACCTGATTTGAATGCATCGTTAACTAAATTTTTGCATGCAATTTATGAATGCAGTTGCACACACATCCCCACGTTATTGAATATCATGCCCAATGATACACCAACTGTTGCACAAACCTTTCTGCAGTTGTTCAGTATATACCTAAAACACTGTAGCAAACATGCTGTATTGTTTTAAACTAATCTCTCAGCACTGAATTAGCCAGCATTTTTTAATCAGGCAAATCTGTATTGACATTGTTTAAGCAATTAAATATTCATCTTAGCCAGGTTATGGAATGATACAACAAATACAAATAGTTTTGAATTCATTTTTTCTGGTAAAAAATTGAATACAGTTTTATCCAAACTCTGTGACATGTCTCATTCCTTGGCTTCAGATTTAGCAGCAGACAAAATTTCTGTCCAAGTATTTTGTATAGATTGTACAAAAAAGAGTGAGTGAGAATTTGTCACATCTTTTTATTTCCTGCCACCAAAGATGTGCATAGCATGTCTCATAACACTTGGTAGGAATCCTATCAAAAAGAGTGCCAAACACTCTCCATTATGATAAGTGTATCTGTTTAAGTTTAATGAAACTATTTAAAAAAATAGTTCTGGTTTGAAAAAAGGAGTTCACAAATAAGTTTGACGCAAATGTGTTCCTGATTACATCCCATTACGAAAATGCAATGCGGTGAGCACTTCTTTCCTGAAGAAAGCCCCAGAGCACATGAGACTTGAAGTCTGCAGTCAGCCCAGCAGCCAATGCCAGACCTACTGACCCTGTGGATTTTGCAGCATAGATTCAAAGATAAAGTACCTTTTGGGAGAACAGATACTTTACTGAATAGATTTCAAAAAGGGTTCAGTGTCTGGGTGAGGTTGGCTTAGTTTGCATTTTGTTCCTGCACCCATTCATTCATCCCTAGAAATCTATATATATATACACACACATACACCTATCTAGCTTTCGATCTATTGATCAATAGATATACTGGAAGGGTGGCAGAAAGCAAATATGAAGCAAGTGTCAAACTGCAACATGCTTTGGCATGTTAATCTGTTCCAGGACTTGCTTGTGTGCATCCAAAGAAATGTTGCACATTCCAATTGGTTTCTGGTAAGGCATAGTTATACAATTCATTTGAATCATAATGTGAGTCTTTGTTATTGGTATGAAGTTTGCAGTGATGTGCTGGTGTCTGTGGAAGATGTGAAATTTCTTCATTGTTTCTCAAAAAGGTAAGCCCATGGAAATTAAAGTTCATGTGGTGAAACCATGGTGGCAAAGTTATACAATAGTCGAGGGACCATTGTAAATGCGGTGACTGCTGGACTGGTTTGTATGTCTGCAGATATAAATGTTTCACTTGTTCCTTTGTGAGTAAAGTGACAGCATAAGTAGAAACACACCAGCCATCACTGGAGATGATTGAGCAACTTGTACACACTGGTTTGGGGACTGAGATAAAGAGAAAGGAGGCTTTGTGGTCTGATCAGAAATTATGCTGAAAATGTCATCAACACTTCTTTGGAGAGACAGCAAAGCAAAGGTTGTTGAGTTTCATTATAACATTGTGAAGTTGTGCAAATGCCAATTGTCCCATAGGAGTGCAAATTTTAAAAGCACACACATTTCATGCCACGTGACACCACCCTGAATCATAGTTTAGCTGAGACGAACCAAAGTCAATTAAGCTTATTGTACGCTGAAAGTGATGTAGGTGAAATATATAATTACAGATTTTTTAAAAGTCCCACTGATCTATGAATCTACAAACAGATTGTCAATAACAGGATAAAATTTACAGTGACAGGTTGCATTATTTTTCAACATGCAAAATGGGCTTAATTTTGAAGAAAATAAATAATTATATAAAAAGAAGGGATTTTGCACAACTGATGTTTGCAAACAAAAAAAGTCATTTGTAACAATCGATGTTGGTTTAAAAATATTTATTATTTTCATATTTGCAATTACTTTGAAGATGGCTTGGGCTGCATTTTCAAAGACTGGCACTTCAGTTGGTAAAGCTGCATTTGTGTGCGGTAGTGGTGACCTGCTCTGTGATTTTAACCCTTTCAGAGGACAAGTAACACAGATACTCAACTTAAAACACCAGGTGTCAGATTCTGATACCCTTATTCCTATTTAATAGTACCTTATTCCACAGTTGGTCCCACTGAAGTCAATGGCACTACTCACACAACAGAGTACTACTCAGTGTGAGTTAAGCGTTACAAATCTGGTACTTTGGGCTAGTTCTAACTGAGTTTAGTGGAAATACTCCCGTTGACTGCAGTTGGAGTTGGATGTTGTCCTAAGCCAACACTTCCATTTCTAGGGCAATCAGACACAAGGGCTGCATAGCCTGACCCAATAACTTCATTCCATGGTCTGAGGCCAGCTAGGGTAGTTTCCCCTAGTGCTCTTTTTGTTATAGGTAGATGGTGGTTCTAACAGGAAAGATCAGACCGGACCACACTTTAATGTTGTACCATCCAATATTATTGTATTTAACCTCAAAGTGTTGACTAAGACGACTACAAACAGAGGATTTAAGGCTTTTGGAGGCCAAAAGATTTCCCCAGTTTACATATATGGCCTTTTATTTGTTTGTTTATTGTTTATTTCAGCTTCACATTTTAGCAGGAAGCATTTTATTTATGTATTTATTTGTGTGTTTGCAGTGGCACCTGCTAGGTGCTTTCCTAACACTCTCAAGAATGATGGTCCCTGCTCTGACCTTACACTCTACAGAGCCAGAGATTAACAACAATGATTACTCCTCAAATTCTCCAGATTATTCCTTCCAGAGATCATTTAACAAGCCCTTCTGATAAACACAAGCATATAAGCTTCTGGCATCCATTTGTCATTGGAGATCTCCGGACAACTCCTGGGAATCTAGTCAGTTCAAATCAGGATAGCCATTGTACCAAATTCATCCTAAAGAGCCTATGCCTGCAATTCGTGTCTACCTCAAATTCCCATAGATATCGGTGAGAGTTTTGGGAATGTACAGAATGCAGAATTGGTCTCAAAAGGAGCCAAATCTAAAATATTTCCATTGTCTTGGAATGGGATTTGAATCAGGTCCAAATTGTCTACTAAATAAAATACATACAGTATGATTAATTTAACATACAATTAGCTGTTTCCCATAAGTAATTAGCAGTAACAGAACTAATAGCTGCCTTGTATATCCCTTTTAAACCACATGTTAGTGCAGCTGCACCCTAGGGGTAGGGGCAGGGCCATTAGCAGATTACTGCCCCTTGGGAACAAAGGCACATTCCCTCCCTGAGGTGATGCAGCTATGAGCTGTTCCTTATTCAGGGCTACAACCAAAAGGACAGTGTAGCCCACTGAGGGAGGTAGCAGTAATCCCAAAATACACTAGTGAAGATTTGCATGGGACCACTCCTCCAATGGAGGTGGATCCTCTGAGTGGCCTCCTCTGCACTGCACAGCCCCACTGAAGTCAGTGGGGCTATGGGACTCTGAACCCGAAGCAGAGAGCTCACAGTTCCCCAGCTGTAGCCACATTGTTTCATAAAGATGGGATTTAATTTTATAGCCTCAGCAACCTGCTAAACTTATTATAATAATAATTAATAATACTGAGAACCAATATAGTGCTGGATTTTGCAAGGCCCTGAGCACTCTGCCCCCAATCCCATTGACGTCAGTGGGGCTATTCCTGTACTTAAAGTTACACGTGTTTAAACACTTTACTAAATCAGGGTTACAGGAATCAGCAACTCACAGGATGTAGTCCATCATGTTTTTCATCATAGACAAAGAGGGAGAAGGCAACACCACTCCACTGTGGATTACCTGAGAGTTTAGGTCTAGTATTCAGATGAACTCTCCATAATTAATGTGGATTAAATCAAGATCTCCGAATGAAATTCGAATCCAATATTGACATTTTTCACTTCAAAACAATAAGTTACTCTATGGTTCCTAAGAATTATTCTTGGGGCTAAAAGACATAAACGGCCGTTGGCACGATGTAAAATTAATAATAATAAAAAAGAATAAAATAACATTAGTAGTTCCAACGGCTTCTTAAACCTCATCTCTTCTTGGTCTACAAGTCTTACTTTAAATATAGTTTCACATTTCTTTTCTTTCTGATGGTTGTTTAAGAAACATAATTTAAACAACACATCTTATATTTACCAAGGAAGTAAATCTACCTGAGTAATTGCTTTAAAGGAATTAGTAAATTACAGTAAACCTGTTGCATGTATTGAGCTATAATCCAAACAACCTTTTTGCATTTGTCTTGAATCAGTAATTTAAAAGATATGATGAATGAGAGAGGATTACAAACAAACAAACAAACAAACATCCAGCTACAAAATCAAGCTGTTTTTGCCTATGCGTTGCCTGTTTTATTTTACATATGTCTGTTCGTTTGTTTAGCATTAGAGCACTAGTGGTGTTACAAAGATACGGAGACCAAGTCCTAGCTTCAAAGGGCTTTCAACATAAATGGATTAAATATAAACAGGTTAATGGGAAAGGAGAACAGTCGAAACCCGAACGATAGAAAGAAGTTCAGCTTGTGTCATGTTCATTCCATTTTTAATGTATTTCCAGTAGGCTAAGTATTCAGAAGTGCATGGGTGTAGAATTTATAGGTCTCCTTGAAGAAATGTGTTCTCAGGCTAAAAGTGGAATGCATAAGTTCCCTTCACCATTTGTTGCTCTCTCTGGGATATACAATCCCTGGTTCTCCAAAGCTGAGAGAGGAACAAATTAATTATTCATAAATAGGACTAGGTGGACATGGGGGTGGAGGGGTGGGGGGAATCTGCTGAGCTATAGGCTCCATCCAAAGGCCAAATGGGTGGAGCTTGGCTTCATCCCATAATACCCCAGGTAACCCAGTTAATCCTATCATGAGCACTTCACTACAGCTGCCACAGCCCTTTAGCGATGACGTTTTGCAAGCAGGGCTCTATGAAAAATGGGGACACAGCCTGGAAGCAGAAGCTGAAGGGGAACAGAGCTGGGCAGCATCTGCTCCATGGGGGATCCCTAGTGGCAGTAAAAGGCATTTTTCCACAAACATTTTAATTTCATATACACCACAGTGAAGATAACACCTGCTCCTGCACAGTCTGAGTTTTACTCTTGTATTGAACTCTTTGTTGAATATATCGATGAAGTATTGGAAGAGAAAAGAACTACATTATTTCCTAAAACTCTGGAAGCATGTTTCCTTAACTGGTAGTCAGACTTTCAGAAATAGCTTGTGTTTGTGCTGCAGGATATGCTGAAGAAACTGATGTGCTAATGTTTTACTGGATACCAGTATGAATGTCTCTAATTGATTCACTCTTCATTTTTGGAGAATTTCCATTTTTATATTGAATAGATGCATCTCGAAGCAGAGCTTTCCTCTCATTCCACTGACTGCTGCTTTTTCAATCTTGCCAATCCCTAAGATCAGGCAACTGACTTAAAAAAATGAAATTTAAAATAATAACTTTCACATTCTTTTTATTTGCCTTGTCATATTGGAACACTTACCATTCTGATTTTCAAGCTTTTTTCCAAAACCTTGATTAAAAACACAAAAGTGGAGAATATTAATTTTTTTTAAAAATGTTACTTTTTGTGTGGAAACAGAAGGTGAATATCCAGGCTGAAGGAAAGGGGCTTTCTTGAATTTTTAAGATGCTTGTTTTGAGACACTGTCGTTTCTGTCTCATTGACTAATTGCATGTTGCAATTAAGAAATGATATCTGCATTTCCATTTCCTGATTGCATCAACTCTAATGCACCTAAACTAGAGATTTCCGGATGCTGTACTAACTCATGCTACTGCCTTGGTGTGTAGTACTATGCAACCAAAGGGTTAATATAGCAGGCTTACGTGCAGATTGGGTAAAATAAGAGAAGATCAGTGGTTGTAACCTGCCATGAGTAGAGCCTTCAATCATGCCATTCTCCTGCCAGATTTTGGAAATCTGAGGATCTCTAGGTCTGTGGGTGATGAATAAAAACATAAAGTCCATGCCTGTGGGGTAGGTCTTGTTGGAGTGCATGTAAGTATTATAAAAAATAGCTTGTATTGCTAATTTTTTTACATGCAGTGTTTTACAATACTTGACTCTGGAATGTTTGCTACCAGAGAAGAAATTATGATACCTTTTAAAGATCATATTCTGCCACCTTTAGTCACATTGAGTAACACCTTACTCTGCAAGTACCTGTGTTGAAATCAATGGGACTGCTTGTGGCATCCGTGTGACCTTAAAATACCAGTACAGAGCTGACTTTAGAGCCAGTTTGAATGACCCCTCAAAACACAGAATATTGAAAAGATTTTATTTTGTCCCAGCACAACACATGACTCTAACACACAGGGCTAGGAGTGAAAGGATGAGAATGAGTGGTCTGAAAAATGTTTGCCATGAAACCAGAAGTCAGGTGGAACTAGCTGCCTATGGAAGGTAAGGCTGAGTTTAGCAAACTTTTTGTGCAAATCTGGGCTGATTTATGATTTTGTATCAAAACCATGTGGAATCTGTAGTTTCACTTGACTCTAGGTGAAGCTTGGCGGCTTCAAATGGGTTTCACTTCTTCAGTGGTAGCAGATGACAGAACAAGGAGTAATGGTCTCAAGTTGCAGTGGGGGAGGTTTAGGTTAGATATTAGGAAAAACTTTTTCACTAGGAGGGTGGTGAAGCACTGGAATGCATTACCTAGGGAGGTGGTGGAATCTCCTTCCTTGGAGGTTTTTAAGGTCAGGCTTGACAAAGCCCTGGCTGGCATGATTTAGTTGGGGATTGGTCCTGCTTTGAGCAGGAGGTTGGACTAGATGACCCCCTGAGGTCCCTTCCAACCCTGATATTCTATGATTCTATGATAGGGGCAGTGACCCCTTGGGGCTGGAAGTTGAAGGAAATATTCCAACCAGCCCTTGCAAAGTGAGCCTTGCCAAGTTTTATACAGCTGTATTAGACTCAAGATTTCAGAGTGGCAGGAGGGCAAACTTAGCTAGAAAAATGTTTTGTCTCCTTGTGTCACGTAACCATCTTGGACTGTGTTTTCCCATACAGTCAAGTCATGTTCCACCCATATCCAAAGCTGGTGTATGATGGCATAGATCTATGGAAATCTGCTATAACTGCAGTCAAACAATACTGTTTTTGAGTTGTATGCATGCTTGTCCCATTTTTGTTTGTTTGTTTATTTATTTATTCATTCTGCTCTAGTGCCAAAGAGCCTCCATCATGAACCAGGGCCCCATTGTGCTAGGTGCTGTACAAAAATGAAACAAAAGCTGCCTTTCTGCTGTCCTGGGCAGTTTCCTCCCTGGGCAGTTCTTCCTGTCAGTGCCTAGGGTTGATATTTCCAACTTCTTCAGGCTTTCGTAGATGGATAGAATCCAAGACCATTTAGGACCATTGTCATCATCTAGCCTGACCTCCTGTACTACACAGGCCATAGAACTTCCCCCAAGTAATCCCATAGAGCAGATCTTTTAGAAAAACAGCCAATCTCGAGTTAAAAATGGTCAGCAATGGAGAATCCACCACAACCCTCGGTAAATTGTTCCAGTGGTTAATTTCCCTCACTGTTAAAAATTGGTGCCTTATTTCCACCCTGAATATGTCTAGCTTCAACTTCCAGCTGTTGGATTGTGTTATACCTCTCTCTGCTATTGAAGAGCCCATTATTAAATATTTGTTCTCCATGTAGATACTTACAGACTGTGACCAGTTACCCCTTAACTTTCTCTTTGTTTAGCTAAATAGATTGAGCTCCTTGAGTCTATCACGATAAGGTATGTTTTCTAATCCTTTATTCATTCCTGTGGTTCTTGTCTGATCCCTCTCCAATTTTTCTGCATCCTTCTTGAACTGTGGACACCAGGACTGGACACAGTACTCCAGCAGCAATCACACCAGTGCCAAATACACAGGTAAAATAACCTCTCTACTCCTACTCAAGATTCCCCTGTTCATGCATCAAAGGATCATATTAGCCCTTTGGTCCACAGTGTCCCAATAGGTGCTCATGTTCAGCTGATTATCCACCGTGACCCCCAAATCTTTTTCAGAGTTGCTGCTTCCCAAGATAGATTCCCCCCATCCTATATGGCCTAAATTCTTTGTTCCTAGGGTAGTTTACATTTGTTCTCTGAAAAATTCATCTGATGTTTTCCTCGAGGTCATTGTTAAAAATGTTAAATAGTGTAAGGTAAAGAATTGTTCCCTGCAGGACCCCCCTGGAAACATACTCACTTGATGACGATTCCCTGTTTATAGTTACATTTTGAGACCTACCAATTAGCCAGTTTTTAATCCATTTAATGAATATCGTGTTAATTTTATATTGTTCTAGTTTTTCATCAAAATGTTGTATGCTACCAAGTCAAATACTGTAGAGAAGTCAAGCATATTACATCAGCACTATTATTTTTATCAACCAAACTTGTAATCTCATAAAAAAAAGGTATCAGGTTAGTTTGACAGGACTTGTTTTTCCATAAACCCATATTGATTTGCATTAATTACATTACCCTCCTTTAATTCTTTATTAATCACTTCTAGTATCAGTCACTCCATTTTCTTGCCTGGATAATTGATCCATGTCAGGCTGAAAGGCCTATACATATCTGGGTCATCCTGTTTACCCTTTTTAAAAATTGGCACAATGTTAGCTTTCTTCCAGTCTTCTGGAATTTCCTCAATGCTCCAGGACTTATTGAAAATCAGCATTAATGGTCCAGCGAGCGCCACAGCCAGCTCTTTTAAAACTCTTTGAGGCAAGTTATCTGGACCTGCTAATTTTAAAATGTCTAACTTTAATAGCTTCTGTTTAACATTCTCCAGAGATACTGGTGGAATGGAAAGAATGTTATCGCTGTATGATGAGACAATATCATCTGATTTTCCCCCCAAATACAGAACAGAAATATTTATAGCCTTTTCTGCCAGAGGCTGCTTCCTCTCCTCCTCCTGTTGTTCTTCACTTCTCTTCCTGCCAGCTTCCAGATTCAGGGAGGCAGTCCCCTGCAGAGGATGCCTCATCCCTTCCTCTCCTACCTCCTCCAGAGGGAGAGGAAAGAGAAAGGGGTGTTCTACAGAAGGAAGGGAGAGTGGGAGGTGCTAAGTGGGGTGGGATTTGGGGTCTTCTCAGGGAGGAAGAGAAGATTTTAAAAATCTTTGATGGGCAAGGCAGACAGGAATTATTTGGTGGAGGGGGTCTCTTGGCAAGAAATTCTGGGTGGGATGAGAAAAGAGATATTCAGAAGTGAAGGGGAAGAGGAGATAAAGAGAACATAGAGAGAAGTGAGATGTCACTTGGAGGTTCTGGAGTAGGAGTTGCCTGAAGATACATGAAGGTGATTTGGGCCTGCTGGCTACTTTGCAAAAGACTACATTAGGTAGAGGGCATTAGGATCTGTAGCGCGGAGAGGAGTTTGTGTGGTTACCTATCATGATCCCAGATGGGGAAAGCGGTAGATTCAAACACAGTTTTGGTAAGTGTGTTTTTTTATACATATTTTTGCAGAGTGGACAGTGAGGAGTTGGTATGCTCTTCTACTATATGTAGTTTTTTACTGTTGCTTTGTTTTGATAAAGTAATATTATTTATTGGTGGATTGTGGTGTTCCAGTTGGGATTGGAAATTGGTGATAGTCGGGTATTTATTTGATGCAGTTTTGTTTATTTACGAAGAATGTACAAAGTCCTGTGTCTCTGAATGCAGGGGGAATCAAATAAAGCTTTTTTTTGCTTGCAGCACCAAGACCAGTCTTTTTCAGCCTTCACTCGTGACCCAAAAAAACTCTCCCCAGGTTTCTTTCACATGCTTTCAGCTGCTCCGTCAGGTTGTCTTTCTCAGTCTGTTTTTAGTTTCTATGTGTTTCCTCCTGCCCCCCAAAACACCTGGTCACAAGACCAAGTTGAACCTCCACCAAGCTTGTGCTAGTTTCTGGGCAGACACCATTAGGCTTCATTCTAGGTGTGGCCCCTTAGCTCTCTTACAACTGACTTAAATGGAGGACTCATTCACACACCAGTTCCAAGAGGTTTTAACTCAACCCACAAGGTTTCACAGAGCTCATAAAATATATAATATAGTCTGATAGTGTTATCACTGGGATGGTGAGGGAGGAAGGTGGGAAGGGATCCACTTTTATGAGGGGAGGCAGAAAGAGAGAAGAGGTACAGAGTACAGATGGAGATGCCTGTACTTCCTGCCATGTCTTCGCTACTATTGTTACCTGTGCTAGCTAGATTAAAGCTAGCAAGGTGTATTGCAATCACACCTTCATGTTCAGTGATGACTTATGCTATGCGGAGGGAGTTGAAGGCAAGGCAATGAAGATTAGTATAATTCATGTGTCCTGATGAGTAAAATACTTATCAGAGAGAGACATGTGCAGATCTGATGTCAAAATTTCGCCTTCCAAATTCCCTAATTTATAATGCCCTGCATTTTGTCCTAGTTTGGCATGCAACTCCCATTGATGTCAATGGGAGACTTATGGTAAAGATGACTTATGGCTTGTTTAGCCTAGCTAAAAGAAGGTTGAAGGGAGATATGATTGCTCTCTCTAAATATATCAGAGGGATAAATATCAGAGAGGGAGAGGAATTATTTAAGCTCAGTACCAATGTGGACACAAGAACAAATGGATATAAACTGGCCACCAGGAAATTTAGACTAGAAATTAAATGAAGGTTTCGAAGCATCAGAGGAGTGAAGTTTTGGAATAGCCTTCCAAGGGAAGCAGTGGGGGCAAAAGACCTATCTGGCTTTAAGATTAAACTCGATAAGTTTATGGAGGAGATGGTATGATGGGATAACATGGTTTTGGTAATTAAATATTCATGGTAAATAGGCCCAATGGCCTGTGATGGGATATTAGGTGGGGTGGGATCTGAGTTACCCAGGAAAGAATTTTCTGTAGTATCTGGCTGATGAATCTTGCCCATATGCTCAGGGTTTAGCTGATTGCCATATTTGGGGTCGGGAAGGAATTTGCCTCCAGGACGGATTGGAAGAGGCCCTGGAGGTTTTTCGCCTTCCTCTGTAGCTTGGGGCACGGGTCACTTGCTGGAGGATTCTCTGCTCCTTGAAGTCTTTAAATTACGATTTGAGGACTTCAATAGCACAGATATAGGTATGAGGTTTTTTGCAGGAGTGGTGGGTGAAATTCTGTGGCCTGCGTTGTGTAGGAGGTCGGACTGGATGATCATAATGGTCCCTTCTGACCTAAATATCTACGAATCTATGAAGGATAGAAGATGAGCCAGTATTTTGAAATCTATCAAAGGCATTAAAAGTGGAGAAAAATCCCAATCCAACCCAAACGCTTCACTATTGGCACATGAATCACGGGATTCATAATGTGGAAATAATTGTCTAGCAAATTGTTTAAAATGTGTTGCTTTATTTGGAAGCCTAAAGCCATCAAGAGACACAGAGCCTAAGTTAGATCTTAATAAATAAATAAATAAACACATAAATAATCAGCATAATATCGAATCACTAGCATGTTCTGCTTTATCTCTTGTTTACTTGTATTAAAAGATATCTGAGGCCACAGTAGGAGCTGTGCTGAAGTAAGTAAAATTAATAAACAAACAAACAAACAAGTTTAAGATTTGCACCCGAGAAATTTTAAAAATATGTGCCAGACTGAATATGAACCGTAAGGCCTTCGAAACACAGCTGGTTTATCTTTCCTCCAGTGAGCCATCCAGCGTGTATTTTAAAATGGGTATGCTTCTAATTATTTGCTATTAGGGATATATGCAGTATGTACGTGCGTTGTTTTAAAGGGTTGGGATAGCAGAAGATGTTCCAAAATAAAATACAGTGAAGAAATGGTTTTAATGTGATGTTGTCTGGCCTGTAGCAGGATGGCAAAATAACTTTAGAAAAGCTCACTCTATTGTATGCATGTCTTGTATATTTTTCTTACAGTCCCTTAGTCATAATTCAGAACTGGTACTTGTTTTATGGGTCACTTAGCAGCTCCATATATATTTAGTTAGCATATATATAGAGATTGGTAGGCAAATACCGAATAAAAGGTAAGAGCATTCTATATATAACGGGTGCTTAATTATTTATTATATAACCATTCCATTCAATAACTATAATAAGAATGGATTTCGACATGTTTGTTTAAACTAAAACCTAAGCAGACATTGAATTTTCTTAAAGAATTAACTTGGGTCGGTTAAGAATTCTAATAAATGTTTTTAAAATGCCAATTAATCAGTAAACTACGCTGAATAATGTGATAGAAAACATGGCTGCTTAGTTAGCAAGAGAGGATGTATGCTACTATTGACATTTGCTTCATAGGTAATGTTCTAAAATTGGCCATGCCTTCTTCTAGACTTTGATTATTCATAAATCTGTTGAGTAAGGTAAGTTCCATCGTTAACCTTTAATCTTTTAGAAGCAAACTTAGATGGCTGGAATCTATTTACTTTAGCAAGCTTGTTCAGTGATAATGCATGATTTTTAAATTTCCCTTTGTGTATTCCTTAGCTAAAGAAAAACACAGCTGCGTATGACACAAATTATATTTATTTTCTCATTAAGAAAAGTACAAGAAGATAGTATCTTTGGAAAGCTAATAATAAAGAGCTACTAAAGAATGCCCTTCATCTATTTGCACTGCCACTTTACATAGGATTTCCAAACAATCTTTTCAGGTGTATTAGTAAGGAAAGATATCTTAAAAGTCAAAGGAAGACAAAGTTAATGCATTTATAGAAGTAGCATTTCAGATAACATTTCCCCTAAGTGTTTAGATTAGTTAAATATTAGAAAGGTAGAGATAATAACATTGTTTGTATTCATAAATGTGGAAAGTTACATTTTCAGGGAACTAAAGTGTAAGGCATATCAAAGGTTTGTTGTCTTGGAATGCTCAGGTGGCTTCAGGTTCATCTTGGCAGTGGTTATCTACGTATGTAGATTGGAAGCAATGTGCCAAACAGACCCTAACACCAGTCAGAGCTCTCTAGTGCTCAGGAAGGATCAAGAACAGAATCCTTTACAAAGCCCACTTTGCTCAGATATGATGGTAATGGGCACTACAGAAAATAGATCCTGACATACAGAAGTTTGGTATCAAATTTAGATCAAACATACCCAGATTATAAATGCCCTCAAAACTGTATATACAAATGGAAGAACAGCAATGGAAATCAGGCTTGTGCTGTTTGGAAGAGGAAACTGTGTACACACTGTATAAACTTCTTATTTTTGCAGAGGGATGTGACAAACCTGATAGCATCTCAAACCAGTTTTACTTTAACATTGAGGTTGTTACCATTATGTGATGCTTGCAGTTAGGTCCTCTAACAGATATATTGAAGTGTTCTGACAATAATAATATTGACTAAAATATTATGATGTTTTGACTGAATGTGGCTTAAACTGCCACCTGCTGGTTTGTAATTTTCAGGGCTTAAAAACAATGTTCGCTGTTACAATAACTTGCATTCATATTAAAATAAAGAAAACTCAGTAAAATGTTCCCTTGTGTGCCATTGGAAATAACACTGAGAAATACAGGTGTGTTTATGGGAAGGTAACACCTCAGGTTTATAGATATATTTTCTATTGATACTCTTGCATACTGTTTGTTTAATATACACAGGTGACAAAACTCTACTTTCAAATACACATCTGTAACTGCCACTGACGGCAGTGGCACTTGTATATGTACATATCTAAGAGCAGAGTTTGGCCCATACATTTTTTACACATGGTAACTTGGTGGAGAGCGGTGAACAGTCTGGGTGCTGAATTCTGCAGTCTTTATGCAACCAAAAACTCCCCTGAATTCCCTAGGAATAACTGCCAGAGTAAGGACTAAAGACTGCAGGGTTTGTTCCTTGGGAAGTAGTTTAAGGATAATGAAACATATAACATTTCTTATCTCCCCCACCATCTGAGTTGGTTTGAAAATTTAGCAGTGTTATCTGAAATGAGGGAGATCACTACCATTAGCCTCTTTGGATTCCCCCCCCCCCGCTTTTTTTTTACATTTGAAATATCAGGACCTAACTATCACTCTTTGCTGGAGGCCCTTGGTAAGATCTTTGAAGGATATGAATAGTGATGTCATAATATACAATGCTATAACTTGAGCTACAGCTGTCTCTCCCCACCCAGGAAGGAGGAAAGAGTTGGAGAGAGAGAGAGAACTCAGGGCCCGAAGAGGGTACTGACTTGTGTGTCACTGCTGTTTAGGATCTCCAAAGACCCCTGAGCATAGGAAGGGATGAGAGGACCTATTATTTCAAATGTAAAAAACATACAGAACTTTCTTTTGTACTTTGAGGCAGCCTTTAAACACCTTAAAGTAGCAGCAAAGGGAAGAACCACTGTGTGTTTGGTGGTTTGCATTTAATCTTTAACAATATGAAGGTGCTAATACCGACAATGGGCCAGATGCTACTCCCACTGAAATCAACTGAAAAGCTGCTTTTGCTTTTAGGGGAAGCAGGATTGTGTCCAGTGAGAAATGGAGAGGAGGGAACAACGTAAAAAAATAAACTTGAAATGGTGTTGCCAAAAGGTGAGAGCAAGTTTGAGTTGGGATATACTTCTTGCTGTGTTTATTCCAGTGTTTGCAGTGAATTCAGTGCTTATGGAAAGGAGAGACTAATAGCACTTGAGCAAAAAGATGGGCTTGTTGTGGGCAGATGCTGTGCTGGTTTCCTCATGCAGCTGTCACTGTATTTTAGTTCTAATTTGTAGTACCCCCTTTGTATCAGATCCTGGGCTTCTCCTAAGCAAAGGCCAAACTCTTAGCCAAACAAATAGGGGTTTATAAGATCAAGCCCATCTTGTACTCATTATTCTCAACAATGAAGTGTATTTTCTAGATAGAGAGGATTGCAGACACTGTTTTACTTGTGACCCAAATTAAAATTTGAACCTATGTTTCTGCAGATAAGTATGTGTAGTGTACCATCCCACTGTACCACGTATCATGGGACTTCGACATATTAGGGAATTTAGGGGGGAGTGGAGGAGGAATGGAGAGAGGGAAAAGGCTGAGGAGCCAGAATGTATCCAGGCTCAAAAATGCGACAATCTTCCTTATTAACAGCTTTAGCGTGCAAGATGTTCAGTGTTCATGAATCCAAGAGGCACTGAGGGTGCTCTGCTAATAGGAGGTGTTAAAAACCTTACAAGAGTGGGTCCTAACAGAGCAATATTCAGAAACAAATACAAAATCACAGCAGGCAGGATCTTCCCTTCTCCCTATGCCCTTGCGATCTATGCAAACCATCCATTAATGCATGAGAATCAAATTTGACTCTGCTGGATTCTATCATTTCCTCTTTGCTGACACAGACTGGACAAGCGGAGAAGTAATTATATAGCGTCTTTCATCTGAGGATCTCAAAGCACTTTACAAAGTTAAGTAATTAATTCTCTCAGTACCCCTTTCAAGTTGGTAAGTATTATTAACGGAGCAAAAGCAGGAGCAACTGTGGCTGTCCAGCTGCTGTGGCAGAGAAATGCAGTGACGACTCTGATGACATGACTAATTTATTTAGTGAACTGAATTTAGCATGGTGATGAGGATTTATTTGCCATCATTCCATCATTCATCAGATTTATGGTACTCTCTAGGCAATGAGTATTACTGTAACTAAGTTTAGTTTGTTCTATTAATTCCTGTAATTCATTTTGACTGAACAAAATACATAAAATAGTTTGGTACGTGAGAGGGACCCAAAGATATTTAGTTTGTCTCGCTGTCTGTCTTCCTGACTTCATGCTTACATATTCAGGTTATACTAGGTTTAGTCTTTCCATTGACTTCAAGGGAGCTGCCGCAGGACTTTTACAAAGCAGCTGTGTTTGCCTGGGGTAGAATGAGCTCCTTTTCTGTCTAATCTCATACTTTTAGGACGTGCATTAGCGTAGCATCTGAACCCAGACTCTTTATGATTCAGTTTGTGTCCAGTCTCTTCTAAGGCATTGGGAAAATTTACAACGATGCTTTTCTGTGCTTTTGGTGGCAATAATGAAGATGATAATGATAACAAATGACTATTTTATATACTGTTCCTGCATCCCTGCTGAGACACTCAGTTCACTACACAACTAAAATGTAGCAATAAACTATGCTTTAGTCAAACACAAGTTATTGGGCTCAATACCAGAATAATTGAATGGAATTCCTTGGCCTGTGTTACACAAGAGGTCGGACTAGATAGTTCAGTGGTCCCTTCCGGCCTTGCAATCTATAAAACTATAAACAAAAGGAACATGAACAGCATAAAGTGGATGGTACAGATAGCTCCCTCCCCTTTAACTTCTAAAAGAAGGGAAATCCTTGTTTTACTCCTTTGCAAGCTCTGGAATCCCTGGTGAGTTAGCGCAGTGTTTTGTAGAATCTGTCTCTCAAGTCGACTACAACTCCCAGCAGCCGCCTGCCTTCAACCTCACATAGTAGGTTGTATATTGCCATTTGAAACAAATGGATTTTGAAAGCATCCAGCGAGATTTTAACAAACCATAGAAGGATTAATTTACACCCCTGATCCTCCTCAAATGCATAGCCAACAGGAAGATGTTCTTCCTCTTTGGGTGGTGGTTCTCCGCTCTTCCCTCTCCACTCATCTTTTGGCTAAATAGAGCTCTGAATGCAGAACCTAGCATTCAGGAATATGACATGAATTTGTGGCTTGCCCTGGAGGTCTTGGAGTCCAGAATGCAATGAATAGATTATGTCAGTCCATAAATGTCACTTTATTTCATCGGTGACCAAAATGATATTGTTAATATTGCTCATTTTAATTAACAGTTTTAAAAGACCGTATGTGAAAGGGCACAATACAGTGAAAATTGCTTTGAGAAAATGTGAGCTGGGACTTCAGCATTTGGTGACATGGATTTCATGATTGTTATTATTTGTTTACTGGTATTGTGGTAGTGGGAGCTCCAGCCACAAATTAGGACCACTCCAGTGTGCTGGGTGCTGTACAGACACAGAACAAAAAGATGGTCCCTGCTCCAAAGGTCATGGATACTTCTTGGTAAAGTGAAAAGCTTTTCATGCAGGAACTCTTTGGCTTTGTCATCCCAAAAGCTAACGGCATACCACAGTGAACAATCAAGCCTTTCACGCCGCTCAAAGTGACGCTGAGAAATGCTACAGCCCAGCAGAGGCCCTTCCTGACTGAGAGGGTGGGCAGAGCACTGCAGATCCAGCATAATTTTCACCTGCTGTTGTAAATTGGCACTTTTATGTGTCAGTTTTGCCTCCTCACATGCCAGCAGCCTCTATTTCCAATGCAACACCTCCCACCTGTTCCAAATTGGCCAGTTAAAAGGAGGCATATGGTAGCCATAAAAGTGCTCAGAGAGCTGTAGGTAGTGCTCTCTCCTATAAGCATGGGTTCATCCAGGGACTAGGTTTGGCGGCAGGGCAGATGCATTAATACCTTTCTCACAACCAGATCTGTTCCCACTGGAAACTCAGAGCAGAGTTTAGTATGGAGTTTTGAGTTCTAGCTGAGCACAGAAATCCACAGGTAGTTTTAGATAAGCAAGCAGCTCCTTAAAAGGCATAAGTTTTGCCCTTCCACAGCAGGCAGCTAAGGAAGCATATGGAGCCTGATAAAGAAATCAGATTCCCTGCCATGCAGGATGAGAAAAGTGGGTATCATTTTCACAGATTTAACCAAGAACAATGACACTATTTGCAACCAAAGTGAAAAGCCAAAAATTATTTGCCAGCATGCCAATGTGAGTTCCCTAGAGAGTAATTGGAAAATGAGAACAGCCTGTCACAAATTAAGTCTAATTTCTAAAACAAGCACAAGACAGACTGATTTTGTTTATGAAAAAGGACATGGAGTTAAACTTTAGATGTTGGTTTCAAAGGTTGTTAATTAGAACTTTGGACTAGTATATTTGCATTAATTGTATGTCCTGGATTACAGTGCATGGTTAAAGTGTTAGCCTTCAGTGATCCAAGCACAGCTCCTCCCAAGCTGATATCTCTTTTCTGATTATTACACTAGTGGTTTTGCAGAAAGCAGCTGCTAATGCTTGTTGGTTTGAGAGCACTGATAAAAAATGTGCTCATTATCATGTTGATTTTATGAGATAGACAGTATGTTCTGATTGGGGCTTCTGGTTGTAAGTTTGAACTATAGCTTGGCTTGTGTTCTGTCAAAATTCCAATAGGGCTTGTGCCCGTGGATATTGTAGGTAGAAGAAGGAGAGACAGATGGTGAGAGTAGCATATACATGTACTAGAACGGGGGAAAAAGAAGCAAGGGTAGGAGCCAACTCCTATCAGCACTTGCTCAGACACTCCCTACCCCAGCCATATGAACCTCTGCCCATCCATTGCCTTAAATCCATGTAATCAGTGGAGTTTCGTACGTAGGGATCTAAGTCAGCATATGGCCCTGTATTGACAAAATAACCTCTTGATTGTAGCTGAATGTTCCATATGTGTCCAGGCAGAACAAACCTGCTATGCTTCTGAATGTACCAGGCATCACTTAACATTATATTGATTTCAGTGACTGATGGCAGCACATCAGTTTCAGTGGTGGACCAGCAGTGAAATGATTAGAATACCTTGGTACCCCAGGGAATGAAACCACATTATTTTTGTGCTATTGGATACTCTCCTGTGCATTTATGGTCAAGTCAGGAGAAGGCAAGGTGTCCCACACAGATACAAAGGGAATTTCCCCACTCACAGATGTTTTTTTCCACCTGATGTCTATCAGCATGTGGCAGCATGGAAAAGTCCCATATCTAACAGAAACCACAAATAAACCCAACCCCCACTCCCAGCCCTGGAGTAACCTCTCCTGCTGGCTTCACTAGCCTTTTAATAATTCTGGAAGAAATGGATGGTGTACCTGCCATAAGAGGACTTGTTGACATTTGACCCTGATTTGTTTTTAACTTATTGGTCCAATGACAGCTCAGTCCCTCAACACTCCTGCCAGGTGCCTTTCTTTTTCTTCTGTTACTCCTCTATAGGTGACCAAATAGGGGAAGAGGGCAGCATATAAGGGCAGGCTACCAGAACTCTACCAACATACACACCTTCTTGGGAAGACTTCCTCACTTGGGATGAAGGCCTGAGAGGCATTGGAACTGCAACCCACCTCAGTGTACCTCCTCCACACATCCAGGCTATCACACCAATGGGACTGTTTGCCTCTGTGACAGCACAGCTGGGCCCTGCCCCAGCAATCATTTCTCTCAGCTTCTGAAGTCTCAATTTCTGCTACTGTGCAAACTGTCAGAAGACTGGAGGCTTGAGTCCTCCCAGACCTCCAAAATCTCAGGCAGGAAAATGAAACTCTCCTTGTGCTAAAAATACTGGGCCTTTAGGCTTCTGCCCACCATCTCTCATGATCTAATGGTGGAGCATTTTGAGAAGAAGCTAAGGAACCTATGAAGCACCTCACATTTATACTGTCTATAGCCAATTTACACAAGTAATTAGATTATGAATAAGAAGACTATACCTAATAGAAACACAGGAGATGCTAAGCTGGCAGAGGAGGCTCCTGTATTGCATATGGTTCCTCTTGGAGATGGCAGACATAACTGAGGGTGGCCACCTTGGAGGGTGCTGAATTTCAATTCTAGAGTATCAGATGAGCAAGTAGGACACCCTAACTGAATACTATCTTTTGCAATGTGTATAAGCATGTCAACACTAATGTTTTGGGTCAGGGTGGGTAAGGTACTTCATTGTGCTGGTGTTGACAAAGCCCTTGTCAAGATTATAGGCCTCCCCAGGTTAGCTTATTCTGAGCTCCTTGATCAGAGCTAATTTGAGGAGACTAAGAAATGGGGCAGCAAACATCTGAGAATCAATGGCAGGGAAGGTAATGCCTAAATGTAGGAGGAAAAAGATCAAAAGGCCCAAAGGGGCCCTTCTCCTCCACTTTGCCTGCTGCAGCTTAAGGTTCGACAAAAAGATAACAGGCTGGCAGGAATAAGGAATCTTCATTTATTGGTTTACAAGCTAAAAGCTTAAAGCTTCAACAGTCTTTTGGACATAGACTTGCTGCGATCACCATCAGACACTGAGCCTGCCCTGCCAAATGTGTCGCTGGCAAGAGCAATCAGAAGAAGGTTCATATTCAAGTCTTTGAAAGATTAAATTCCTTCAAGGACTCTGTTGTAAACAGAGTATAAGAGGGGCTAGGAGTGTATCTCATTGCTAGTTTGGTGCAAGGGGTTCCTCATTAACAAATAAAAACAGAGGTACCTTGCTGGCTGTGGAGGAGGGGATCTGGGAAGGCTTAAGGAGAAAGGCCATAGAAACGGTACTGAATGGAATCATTTCAGGGGGACAGATAAAATCTATATTTGCAGTCTCCAAGTCCATTGGGGGGTATTGTCCAAGTTTAAATGTCAAGGTCCATGAACAGTCTAAAAGATTTAAAACTGAGTGTGAATGAAAAGGATTTTCCTTGTTAAAATAGACCAGAGAGATCATCTTGGACAGAAGTGTTGTCTTCTGTTGGGGAACTGAAATCTTGTTTCCCCTGGAGTAACCCCAAGGAGTATAGCAATGGTGAGTCTTCCCCTGCAAGACATCAATTTACACCTGCTTGTACCAGCCAGGGCAAAAGTTCCCCCAGGAACTCCATGGCTGTCTGAGATTTGTTTTCATACAGATGTCAATTTCAAAATCCTCCATAACTGGCAGGAAGGCAAAACATTGCTTAACAGTGGATTGCATGCTTTTGGCCCTCACATGACAGTGACCTCATTTAAAAATAGGGGCTAAGTCTAAGAATGCTATGTAGCAATGATTGTTATTTTATTATCATCATTAAAAACACAGGTGGAAACATTCAATCCCGAAGCTTAAAAAATTACACCAGCCCTGCTGGGGATTGTCTGAATAATAATGAATTCCATACAAAATAAATAAATAAAAGACACTTGCTCCTTGCAGAACAGGTGAGATGTTAAGTCTCCAGGATTGTACCATGACTTAGAAGATTTATTTTTCCTTTTATTGTAAATTTTATATTTTGGGTTTTATGTTACACTTCTGTCATATAAGATGTCAGCATTGTAAATATTGTTTGATGACCATGGTTTAACACATCAGACTACGGAATTCTTTACCTCTCACTCAATTTTTAACATATTTTGTCTTCTTTATTCCCTATATTTTGATACTTGTAACATATACTAAAGTTATGGGTGAAGCTGGCAGGAGTCAATATTTTAGTTTCTCTAGAAGTCTCTGATCCCCTGGGATCCACATTGGTCTCTAAGAATCCCTGGGAGGTCAGTGGCATTCACACCAATGCTCCTTGTCTCTGTTCTGGCTCCCTGCCCCATTGGCTCCTGCTGGCCTCTGAAGAGCAGAAGCCATGCTTCCCACAACTCCAATAAGAGTGGTTGCCTGTTGCCCCTCTCTCTCCTTAAGGGTCTGACAATGTCAGGCTGCATCAGCTTTCTTCAATTTCCTCCATGGGTCTAGGACGGGGACAATTCAGAGCAGCCCATCCAACTCCCAACCTCCTGCCCCCCTCTCTCCACTTCCTTCTGATCTGTGCTCTCAGTGACAGAAAGCTTTTACTACTGTGTGGGTTGGCTGGCAAAGACCTGCTGTCCTGCCACAGCACTGCAAGAATTACCTTCTCTTGAAAGCTAAACCTGTCACATCTGTGAAATATCTGCTCCTGCCAACTTGAGACCTAGGTCCTAGCACTTTGAATCTATGTGCTCCTCTACTTGAGCTTCTGTATACAACAGCACGATGCATTGCAACTGCATTACACGAATCATATAAACCTCTGGCACATGGTCAGTCTGTGCCATTGACTGATTGAAGATTCAAATCAGATTATACTGTAGTATTGTTTATTCCACATAGTTATTTTTATTACAGGATGACTTATGCATAACCTTCAAGTTTTGTAGAACAGACAAGGTATTTGTTTAGAAGGCAGGCCTATTAAAAACCATTTTTTTTCCTGTTTGAATTGGATAACATTGTAATATATCCTTTAAATCACAGTAGCACCCTAGTGGCTATCATATTGCATTAGTTACATGAGTTTTCAGTGAACATTATACAGTATATACTACATTCAGTAAATAGACCAGTCATGCTTATAGTTGCATAGAAAATTCCAGGAAATTTGTGATGACATTCCCTGCAGGTTAGTAATTCTACCCATTATTTATATTGGTTTGATTTGATTTTTAAAATAATCTGGTGAAACTAGATGAGGCTCAGCATTTTGGAAGAACTTTATTTCACAGAACTCTAGAAATACTTTAAGATGAGTATTTGGGATTTATTAAATACCATCTTCAAGGATTTTATATTTACTGATAAATTAGGTCATGTAGATAAAGAATAGCTGTTCATTTAAATAACTTTTGACTTTGTTTTCTGCATCCCTGTGCATCATTTTAAAAATATAGTCAAATATTTGGGGTAAAAGCCTGCTCTCAGGCAGAATCCACTACATGGATCTGAAAAGAGGTTTCTCCTATGGTACCTAACTACTTTTGCACATCAACAATATTCTAAACGATGTAGAAACGCTGCATCTTCATCACACCTCAGCACAGCACTTGAAAGCACAAGTATAGTAATGTCTTACTTAAAGCCCATCTTTACTAAGTAACCACCTGCCGAAAGCAATGTATCCCAAAGAACTTTTCAATGTTAAGTTGCTTGTATTAAATGACCACCTCTCTGTTGTGACCAGAGACCACCAAGAATTGGTGCAGCAGCATCTTTGCTTCAGATTTCATCACCCATAAGTCATGTGCACATAAGCCTCTGTGCTCCAAAGGGACCCACCTGTGTGGACCCTGCACAGGTCAGAGTTTGTGTGCAGGATACTCTGAACTTTGCGTAGTTCAGTGTATTGGCTTGAGTTTGTATGCTGAAACATGCTGGCATCAGCTAAATAACAATATAAACCTTCCACATGTCCAAGCATGGAACCACTGCTTCTGCAGAGCTCTTAAGCACCTACTCAACTGAGCATTTAAGCATTCAGCACCCACTGAACTAAGCACATGCTTAACTTCAAACATGTCCTTAAATGCTTTGCTGAATAGGGACCATAAAATCTAATCCAGTGGTCATATAAATCATTTCCCATAGATAACTAATTTAACTAGCAGACAGATTAATATTTTGGCAGAAAGGAATTTTTATATACAATAAACTATTTTTATTTCATGTATTTTATAAAAAATAAAATATGTGCTGATTTTAAATGTACTAGAAGCACAAACATCATTTTTAGATCAGTATCATTTAATATTCTATGATATTCTTTTCAGTTTTTCAATTATAATTCTTTTCTGTTCAAATCCTGCACTGATAACCATGATTTCTGAACACCTGCTTGGGTATCTTCAATAAAAGAATGATCTCATTTTAGAAATCACTATTTGTCACCCCTCTGAGTGGTCACTTGGTGCAGGTTTTACTTGTTTGCCCATTACTAAAGAAAGTGACTTCCTAATTAAAAAATAATCCTATTCTTTGAATGCTAGAGCTGTGAAACTGAACCTTTTAGCTTCCCTTGGGAGGTCAGCAAACTCTTTTTGTTTGGATTTGCAATCCTTAAATTTCACTTTGAGGACAAATCCAAAAACCCAAAGTGAAACTGATGAATCGAAACCATAAATCCCTCTCCATCACCCATCGGGCTGGAAGTATTCCAACAAACACAATGTTTGCATGAACGTGGTCTGTGTTTTCCCAAAAGTATGTGAACTTTGTGGCAAATCCTAGCCCAAGAATAAAAACCAGGTGAGTTTTGTGTGGTTTGGGGTTTTTGTGAGGATTTCCAAAGCTCTTCTAAGGAACTTCTTAGGCAAATGAGTAGAGAGGGTGGCACTTTAGTATTTCACTCTGACTTCTCCCATAAATCCATTGCTGGAATTCAGCTGCCAGAACTGGTGGAGACCCACATTTTTTAAGCCTGGCCTCCCAATGTTTGTAGGAAGACTTCTTGAAATACCAAGGAAGAGCCATGGTAGGATCTGGTGTAATTTCAACACTGGATATACCATTTTTGAAAACAATTTCTAGATCACCTCAAATCACACTGTTTCATAAATACTATATGCATGACTGTGATGGCTGTGCCCTGTGCTCTTCTATAGCCTCTTTCCTGACTGCTGCCTTTGGCTTTGCCTGTGCAGTCGGATAATGTGCTCTACTGGGGTGTACTTCAGAAAGTGCACGAAGGTGTTGTGCCTTAATTGTCCCATGAAACTGGTGTGCTTTAACATCGTGCTGTTTGAAAGAGTACTACATTAAAGCACACTAGGGAATCATTAGTGCACACCAGCAGGGTCTACCTGAACTAATTAATGTGCAACATGCTAATGTGCTTTAGAAATCACACTCCTGTAGAACACATTTCCCCACTGTGTAGATAAGCCCCTTGTTTCTTCCATTCACTCTTGACTTTGCACCTTCTTTCATGCTGCCCCAGCTTGAGACAGCATTCCATTTCCCTGTACAGAGTGCCCCTCCATGCCACCTGCAAAGCCCTCCTTAAAACTCACTTCTTTCATGGAGCCTTCCTATATTATTTTCCTAATCAATGGTGTCTCTATGCCTACATCTGCTCAGATTGTATATTGTGCACTGTTGTGCAATATAAATTACAAACCCTGTTCATGATACAGTAGAACCCCTACTGTGTGAACTAACTGGGGATTGAGGAGTTCATAAAATTGAACATCTCAAAATTACAATAGCTATGGTGCATAGGCCACAGTATGGTGTACTGCATTATCTTCTTGTCCTTCAAGCCACTGTAAAGTGATTTCCAATGCACTGAAGGTATTGGAATGTGAAGGGATGTTGACGCGTTCTTCATTAACATCACTTTAGTTATGTGATTTATTTATTTCAAGTCAGGAAAAATGGTTTGTATAACTGGTCTTTCATAAGATTGGTATTTGTAAAATGAGGTTCTATTGTACCTATATTATAAGCAAAGGGCAGATCTTCAGGTACATCAGAGCAATGAACAGCATACCCAAGGGGAGAGACTGTGATTTCTGCTGTCCTTCTATACGTCTTTTCTCCTGATTGTGGGGATAAGCCCCTAGCACAAATTAGAGCAGCCTCAGAGGCTATAGTTGTAAAATGGGGATATTTATTAATATTTGCTTTTGTAAAGTACCTTGACATTTTCAGATAAAAAATGTTATATAATTGCCATGCATTATTACTTTTTTATTTATTTGACCAAGTAACACCCTGCAAGCACCAGCAGAAATATGAGATTCAACAATGAATTGCAACTTTCAGAACTCTATCGAGAAAAAGTCTTAATCCAGTTTTTCTATTATTTTTGTAACTTGCTCTGCATGACAGATTCTCAACTGGTATCAATAGCATAACTCCACTGATTTAGCTCATCTGAATTAAACATGAGGGGAGACCAGAAGGATATTTTGCATATAATTTGAAAAAATAATATTTTAATATGTCTTTAAAGTATATAAAATAAGAGAGAAAAACAGTGAACAATGTGTACCTTTCAAGCTATTGATAATTTTGAAAACCACTCAAACTCTTGCTTTTAGTATAATATAAAGAGAGAGAAACCATTTTTGGCAAACAGTTCACCCCCTGGCTGAGAACTTGTAAGCCAACTTTCAGTCTGAAGCAACTTTCTGTGACTGCATTATAAACTCTTAAAAAGGTTTTGTAATGGAAATGCTGACAAATGCAATTAAAAATGGCCCTAAATGAGGATTGCTATAATACTTTATAACTTTCTAGGAATTTTATAGATAGTTGGTAGCAAGCTTGTCCTGCTAGAAGTAGTCTATTAAAATATCAGACATCATACTCCTTTGGTGAATAGGTTTTATTTAAAACAAACAAAGCAGAAGGGTTTCTGAATTATAGTTCTGACTGTGACCCTGCCTCTGTCTGTGGTCTGTAATCATGACCCTGATATTTGACCATTGTGGCTCTTTCATGAACTGTCTTGAGGTTTTGAGGCCTTTAACTTCTCTGTCTCAGTTTCCCCATCTGTAAAATGAGGTTAGTAATTGTGTATCTATCTCACAGAGTTGTTGTAAAGTTGAATTATCTAACATTTGTACAACGCTTTGAAGGGCTGACAAGAGCCAAGTATTTGAAAAACCAGCTTTTTAGATCCTGTTGTTAAATGTATTGTTTTCCATTCTATTTCCATGGAAGAATCCTCCTCCCCACCCAAATAAATAAATAAATAAATGAAAACCCCTCCCTAATTTTTACTTTATTGGAAAACCTTTAATATAGTGAAATTGCATGGATACATTTCATCATATGAGATCATTGTTGAATAAACTCATATCTATTGCAACTGAAGGCAGACGGTGATGTCTCTTGTTGAGCAGCATACGTGTTTGGTAGCAATTAGTTATTGTATATTTAGACTTTTGGCAGCAAGTAACTGAATAACCTAGGACACATGGTGATAAGTGTCCACTGAAGGGCGCATGTGTAACCCAAATCACTGGCTTTGGGAGTTTTGGGCACTGAGCATCTCATGTGAAGTAATCAATGCAGAATTGGGCCTTGTGGCGTAAACATAATTGAAAAGAAAATTGCCAAGATCTTGCTCCTGTTCCCATTGAAATCAATGGCAAATCTCTCACTAATTTCAATGGGCGAAGGTTTGAATCCAAACAAGCTATAAAAAGGAACTCCAACTTAAGAGCCCAGTCCTGTTACCCTTGCTCACAAGAGAAGTCCCACTGATATTGGTGAGACTATATTTGTCCGATTAAGCCCAAAGTCTGTGCATAAGGATTTGCAAGAAGTGGCCTTATCTTTCCTGCATGCCACAGATCTTGGTTTCTAAAGGTGTTTGCTGTAAGTCCTTATCGTTTATGTAAGTGCCCTTCACTGGACATTTATATAATGGGGTAAATATTTAAAAAGTTGTGCAGTGCTTTAGCCATGCAACTACAAGTGTCTTAGATCCTGTTGGTTAGATCATGTACCTTTTCACTATGTGCCATAAGTCACTAAAAAGTTAACCATATGACTTTAGTGAGAGTTGAGGGCACTCAATATCATGTAGGATGGACCCTGTCATTAGCATGTGTAACTGACATTCATTAGTGCTTAAAATGTGTCTCTGCATAAAAGGTCAGTAAAAGATCTCCGTAATAATTTAGTTGCATAATCATAGCATAATCATAGCATAGTTGCATAATTATAACTTATCCTTCTGTTTAGCTGTTGAATTAAACTTTAATCTTACAAATAATTGGATTATCCAAAAAGAAATCAAGAAGTTTAAGTGTTTTTAAATAGGTGTGAAAACTTCACTGTTGAGACTTTTTTTGGAATGTGGATATGAAATTATTGATCAATAATGCCAGAAAGATCTATTCTGTGAGTTTGGTTGCAATTTGAATAACGTCCCTTTGCATTGTTTATTAGCCAGGAGCAGAAATTACAGTTAACAAATTAATGAAAACCAAGTGATGCCTTTGAAGAATTTTTAAGTAAACCTTAATCAATGCCTAAGGCTACTTGCTCAAAGTAAAAAAAAAAAAAAAATTAAGGTGAACTAGCCACTGTTACTAAGAGTCAATTGACAGAATGCATGGGTCATTAATTTTGTGTCCTTTGTTTTGTCAGTTTGTTTTCATGAGGCCTGGTAGAGAAAGTAAAACCAGTCAAGCTGAAAATTGTCTGCTCTGTAGCTTATTTCCCCTCCCAGCATGCACTGACCCAAGGGAGTGGGCTTCAGGTCAGCAGGCCTTCATTTCCCTTCCAAACAGTCTTATTCTTGCAAGCTTGATAACAGATACGGTTTTGTTAACAGAATAGTTAATTCTGCTCCAGCTCAGCTTTAATCATATGCAGGTTGTGTGTGTCAATAAGAATGAAATGCCTTCTCACATGGTATAATTTTAGTTTGAAAGAGATACTGGAACAGACTCCATAAAGCTCACATCCACTAAAATCTGACAGAAAGAAAAAAACCTTTTGAAGAAAAGAACTGAAAATATAATTGTCAGTAATCAGCCAATAGTTTTATTTTCTTCACCATTATTTCACAGCCCTGTTCTCCTCCTCCTTTGTCTCCCCCCGATTCCCCTCCCTGAAGGAGCTACTCTCCATCTGGTTTGGTTCTGAGCTGACATATGTTACTCAGATGGCATGTGCTGGTTATAAGTGAAAAAGGTGTGGAGGAATGGAAGTAGCAAAAAGGGGTTTAGTCCCAACTGGCGACTAAGCTATTACAGGTTGGAAATGTCTTCTTCAGTATTTCACCCCATAAGGGATTGCGGGGCAAATACTCCACTGAGTTAAACTCAGTGCAACCCTGCTTGTGCCAGGATCAACTGTCCTTTACACCAGTGTAAACTGGGAATAACTCCACTGAAGTCAGCGGGGTTACTCCAGTTTTATACAAGTATGACTGAAAGAAGAATTTAGCCTCTTGGAATGGAGT
Source organism: Lepidochelys kempii (assembly GCF_965140285.1). NCBI lineage: Eukaryota > Metazoa > Chordata > Testudines > Cheloniidae > Lepidochelys > Lepidochelys kempii. The sequence continues at coordinate 17,601,326 of NC_136388.1, forward strand.
TGCTGTCCATGTAACCAGCACAGAATGTGGCATGGACATCCCTAAATCTATCCTCACATATTACAATCTGCAACCCCATTGATTTTACTTTCTCTTTTTAAAATAAAAACTGCCAATGAGATATAAGAACATAAGAGGAACATAAAACAGGTAAACATTTTATATTAAACTTAGCAACCCAAATAGGTGTTTTATTTGTTTTTGTTTTTTTATAGTATAGATAAAATAGTTGATGGATACTAATTGGATATGTAAGTCAGATGCTCATTGTTTTACATTTTCATGTCAAGTGTAACCATATGATACCCTCCAGTCCTCAGATGTAACCAATAATTTCCATAACTACACCCCAAGATCACTGTAATCTCTCAGTAATATTTTAAAAATGTGAACCCCACTATATCATTCTTGTTCCTTGGTGCAGATAAGGGTTAGGAGGATTATTAAATTCCTCCTCGGTTTTTGACTTGCAACAATCTTTTTAATCACTAGGCTGGTTGCCAGAAGTGGGTGTATGTGGCCCAATATTCTTGTTAGGGCTTAGGGCCAGCACACCAATAAACAAAAAAACGACATTATGTCTTTCGTATAACAAGACAACTTAATGCAAAACACAACAGAAATGAGAGGAAATGCTTCAAGAATGGAAATAGAGTGTGTGGAAAATGTGCATTTGGTGTTTCTAGTGTCATTATTGATAGAACAAATTATTTGATTAAATGTTTTTGAAATGGCATTGCATTATGAAAAATGATTATGTTAGTCACATTATCTTAACCTAAGATTCATTGAAAACAATTTTCAATGGACTGAAAAGACTTTAAACGAATAGTTGAAACTGATTTCATGACTGCCAAAAACGCATGGGTTTGGAATTATCTACTAGATACCGGAAATTAGTGGGGACATGCTAAAAAGTTCTCTCTTCCTGTCAGAGATTACTAACATTTTTATTGTCTAATTTTGTATTGATGTAGCTTAATATTTGTTTTTAAGAGGCTGAAACAATTTGTTGAATCACTTACATGGTCCATTAAAGCAAAAACTGCAGCTTCTGTTCTGACAGCAGAGATAACGTTTTTAGATAAACATAATTTCCTAGGTTGTTTTTTTCCAACTCAAACTCATAATTTCTGAAACAGATTATGGTTTTAAAATATTGTATTTTAAGTGTGTGTTGTTTCTTGTTATCTGTAAATCAGATACAGAGTCTTAATGCCCAAGAATGTTCCATTAACTCTAAAGAGAAATGTTCACTTTTATATAGGAAAAAGATCTTGGCAGACAAGTTGGAACTACCAGATGGTATAGGTTGTGTCACATGGACTATAAGATTTTTTTTCTCCCCTCTTATTGATGTCTTAAATTGAACATGTTCCATCTGTCTGCTCTCAATAATGAACAGCTACATTTTTTATTGTAAAAGTAACAAATTCCATATAGAATAAATTAATTCAAGCATGTAATGAAATGTGCAAGAGCTTATATGCAGTACTTCTGTGGATTTTGGAATTATGTGTAGAAATCTAATATAGTTCATGGAAGTACAGCAGGTAAGACTAGTGGCAGAACAGTTTGCTGCTCACGGGTGGGAGGAGGGGGACAGACAAAACTACAACTTAAACAACACTCGGCACATTTTGTGGTAGCAGTTTTACAGAAAGAGGAATTCAAGTCCGCCACAGATATTTATTTTATTTTAATACACCTTGATTTGGGGCCTGATTCTCATACTACTCTGACCCCTTTACACTGCAAAGGGGCTGTAAGTGGGGTTTTAAAGTAATTTGCACCCACATCAGGCCTCCTTACACTACCAGAATGGATTAAAAGGGCCTTAGTGTTAATGAGAATCAGACCCTGCTTCTTTCAATAGACTCAAAAAGATGCTAAATGTTGTATTGTTTAGACTGACTGAATTTCCAAAATTATTGTAATTATACTATATCTAGAGGACAGAAGATGGAAGTGAATTCAATGGCTCTTACAAAT